>NW_027667854.1:0-193000 GCF_963924665.1 Micromys minutus | reverse complement strand
AATTTTTTAGCATAATAAGGGAAATTTCTGCATTTTTGCCCAAAAATAAGGGGAATTTCTGATTTTTGCCGCACAATTAGTTGAATTTCTGCAATTTTGCCCCAAAATAAGGGGAATTTCTGCCTTTTTGCCTCTAAATAAGTGGAATTTCAGTCATTTTCCCCCAAAACATAGGGAATTTCTGTTTATTTTGCCCAAATATAAGGAAAATTTCTTACTTTTTTCCCTGAAATAAGAGATATTTCTGCAATTTTGCCCCAAAATAAGTGGAATTTCTGAGTTTTGCCCCAAAATAAGGAGAATTTTGTTTTTTTGCCCCAACATATAGGGAATATCTGCCTTTTTCCCCCACAATTAGGGGAATTTCTGCAATTTTGCTCCAAAATACGAGGAATTTCTGCCTTTTTGCCCGAAAATAAGGGGAATGCATACCTTTTTGCCATATAAAAGGGAAATTTCTTCATTTTTGCTTCAAAATAAAAGGAATTTCTGCCTTTTTGCCTCTAAATAAGTGGAATTTCTGTCTTTTCCCCCCCCAAAAAAGAAAATTTCTGTCTTTTTTGCCCCTAAATAAAGGAAATTTCTGACTTATTACCCTAAAATAAGTAAAATTTCTGCAATTTTGCCCATAAATAAGGGAAATTTCTGCATTTTGCCCACAAATAAGGGGAATTTCAGCATTTTTACCTCATAATAAGGGGAATTTCTGCATTTTTACCTCTAAATAAGTGGAATTTCTGTCTCTTTCCCCAAAAACAAAGGGAATTTCTGTCTTTTTTGCCCCAAAATAAGGAAAATTTCTGACTTATTACCCTAAAATAAGTTAAAGTTCTGCAATTTTGCCCCAATATAAGGGAAATTTCTGCCTTTTTGCCCCCAAATAAGAGGAATTTCAGCCATTTTACCTCAAAATAAGGGTAATTTCTGAATATTGGCACAAAATATTAGGAATTTCTGCCTTTTTGCCCCAAAATAAGGAAAATTTCTGCCTTTTTTCTCTGAAATAAGTAAAATTTCTGCAGTTTTGCAACAAAATAATTGATATTTCTGCAATTTTGCCCCAAAATAAGGGAAATTTCTGATATTTTGTCCCAAAATAATTGAAATTTCTGAGTTTTACTTAAAAATAACAAGAATTTCTGTTTTTTTGCTCCACAATTAGTGAAATTTCTGTAATTTTGCCCTAAAATAAAAGTAAATTTTGCAATTTTTCCCCATAATAAGAGAAATTTCTGCAATTTTGCCCCAAAACAGGGGAATTTCTGCCTTTTGCCCCAAAATATGGGGAATTTCTGCCTTTTTTTCCAAAAATAAGAAGAATGCATCCCTTTTTGCCATAAAAAAGGGAAATTTCTTCATTTTTGCTACAAAATAAGGGGAACTTTTGCATTTTTGCCTCCAAATATGTGGAATTTCTGTCTTTTTCCCCCAAAACAAAGGAAATTTCTGTCTTTTTTGCCCCAAAATCAGAAAAATTTCTGACTTATTACCCTGAAATAAGTGAAAGTTCTGCAAATTTGCCCCAAAATAAGGGAAATTTCTGCCTTTTGCCCCAAAATGTGGGGAATTTCAGCATTTTACATCAAAATAAGGAAAATTTCTGATTTTTGCACCAAAATATTAGGAATTTCTGCCTTTTTGCCCCAAAATAAAGGGAATTTCTTCATTTTTGCACCAATATTAGGGGAATTTCTGCAATTTTTCTCCAAAATATGGGTCATTTCTGCCTTTATGCCCGAAATTAAGTGGAATTTCTGCCTTTTTGTCCCGAAATAAGTGAAATTTCTTCAATTTTAGCCCAAAATTAGGGATTTCACCTTTTTGCCCCAAAATAAGGGGAATTTCTGCCATTTTGCCCATAAATATTTGAAATTTCTGAAATTTTACCCCAAAATAAGGGGAATTTCTGCCTTTTTGCCCCAAAATAAGGGGAATTTCAACATTATTACCACAAAATAAGGGAAATATCTGCCTTTTTGCCACAAAATATACGGAATTTCTGCCTTTTTGCCCCAAAATAAGGAAAATTTCTATAATTTTTCCCCAAAATAAGGGGAATTTCTCATTTTTTGCCCCAAAATAAAGGAAATTTCAGACTTTTTACCTGAAAATAAGTGAAATTTCTGCAATTTTGCCCCAAATAAGGGAAAATTCTGCAATTTTGCCACAAAATAAGGTAAATTCCTGCAATTTTGCCCCAAAATAAAGAAAATTTCTGGAATTTTTTCCCAAGATAAGGGGAATTTCTGATTTTTGCCCCAAAATAAAGGGAATTTCTGCCTTTTGCCCCAAAATTAGGGGAATTTCTGCAATTTTGCTCCAAAATATGGGGAATTTCTGCCTTTTTGCCCGAAAATAAGAATGCATACCTTTTTGCCATAAAAAAGTGAAATTTCTTCATTTTTGCTCCAAAATAAGGGGAATTTCTGCCTTTTTGCCTCTAAATAAGTGGAATTTCTGTCTTTTTCCCCCAAAAACAAAGGGAATTTCTGTCTTTTTTGCCCCAAAATAAGGGGAATTTCTGACTTATTACCCTGAAATAAGTGAAATTTCTGCAATTTTGCCCCAAAATAAGGGAAATTTCTGCATTTTTGCTTCCAAATAAGGGGAATTTCAGCCTTTTAACCTAAAAATAAGGGGAATTTCTGCATTTTTGCGACAAAATATTAGGAATTTCTGCATTTTTGCCCCAATATAAGGAAAATTTCTGCCTTTTTTCCCTGAAATAAAGATATTTCTGCAATTTTGCTCGAAAATAAGTGGAATTTCTGAGTTTTGCCCCAAAATAAGGAGAATTTCTGTCTTTTTGCCCCAACATATAGGGAATTTCTTCCTTTTTGCCCCACAATTAGGGGAATTTCTGCAATCTTGCGCCAAAATACGGGGAATTTCTGCCTTTTTGCCCGAAAATAAGGGGAATGCATACCTTTTTGCCATATAAAAGGGAAATTTCTTCATTTTTGCTCCAAAATAAGGAAAATTTCTGCCCTTTTCCTCTAAAAAAGTGGACTTTCTGTCTTTTTCCCCCAAAACAAAGGGAATTTCTGTCTTTTTTGCACCAAAATAAAAGGAATTTTTGACTTATTACCCGGAAATAAGTAAAATTTCTGCAATTTTGCCCCAAAATAAGGGAAATTTCTGCCTTTTTCCCTCCAAATATGGGGAATTTCAGCCTTTTTACCTTATAATAAGGGGAATTTCTGCATTTTTGCCTCTAAATAAGTGGAATTTCTGTCTTTTTCCCCCAAAACAAAGGGAATTTCTGTCTTTTTTGCCCCAAAATTAGGAAAATTTCTGCCTTATTACCCTAAAATAAGTGAAATTTCTGCAATTTTGCCCCAATATAAGGGAAATTTCTGCCTTTTTGCCCCCAAATAAGGGAAATTTCAGCCTTTTCACCTCAAAATAAGGGGAATTTCTGAATTTTGGTACAAAATATTAGGAATTTCTGCCTTTTTGGCCCAAAATAAGGAAAATTTCTGCCTTTTTTCTCTGAAATAAGTGAAATTTCTGCAATTTTGCACCAAAATAAGTGAAATTTCTGCCTTTTTGCCCCACAATTAGTGAAATTTCTGCAATTTTGCCCTAAAATAAAAGAAATTTTTGCAATTTTTTACCATAATAAGGGAAATTTCTGCAATTTTGCCCCAAAATAAGGGGAATTTCTGATTTTTGCCGCACAATTAGAGAAATTTCTGCAATTTTGTCCCAAAATAAGGGGAATTTCTGCCTTTTTCCCCAAAATGTGGGGAATTTCTGCTTTTTGTCCAAAAAATAAGAAGAATGCATACCTTTTTGCCATAAAAAATGAAATTTCTTCATTTTTGCTCCAAAATAAGGGAAACTTTTGCGTTTTTGCCTCCAAATAAGTGGAATATCAGTTTTTGCCCCCAAAACAAAGGAAATTTCTGTCTTTTTGCCCCAAAATAAAAAAAATTTCAGACTTATTACCCTGAAATAAGTGAAATTTCTGCAAATTTGCCCCAAAAGAAGGGAAATTTCTGCCTTTTGCCCCAAAATATGGGGAATTTCAGCATTTTACATCAAAATAAGAGAAATTTTTGATTTTTGCACAAAAATATTAGGAATTTCTGAATTTTTGCCCCAAAATAAGGGGAATTTCTGCCTTTTGCCCCAAAATATGGGGAATTTCTGCTTTTTGTCCAAAAATAAGAAGAATGCATACCTTTTTGCCATAAAAAAAGGGAAATTTCTTCATTTTTGCTCCAAAATAAGGGAAAGTTTTGCGTTTTTGCCTCCAAATAAGTGGAATATCTGTCTTTTTCCCCCAAACAAAGGAAATTTCTGTCTTTTTGCCCCAAAATAAAAAAAATTTTCAGACTTATTACACTGAAATAAGTGAAAGTTCTGCAAATTTGCCCCAAAATAAGGGAAATTTCTGCCTTTTGCCCCAAAATATGGGGAATTTCAGCATTTTACATCAAAATAAGAGAAATTTTTGATTTTTGCACAAAAATATTAGGAATTTCTGCATTTTTGCCCCAAAATAAAAGGAATTTCTTCATTTTTGCACCAATACTAGGGGAATTTCTGCAATTTTGCTCCAAAATACGGGTCATTTCTGCCTTTTTGCTGGAAATTAAGTTGAATTTCTGCCTTTTTGTCCCGAAATAAGTGAAATTTCTTCAATTTTAGCCAAAATTAGGGATTTCATTTTTTGCCCCAAAATAAGGGGAAATTCTGCCATTTTCCCCAAAAATATTTGAAATTTCTGAAATTTTACCCCAAAATAAGGGGAATTTCTGAATTTTTGCCCCAAAAGAAGGGGAATTTAAAACTTATTACCTCAAAATAAAGGAAATTTCTGCCTTTTTGCCACAAAATATACGGAATTTCTGCCTTTTTGCCCCAAAATAAAGAAAATTTCTGCAATTTTTTTCCAAAATAAAGGGAATTTCTCCCTTTTTGCCCCAAAATAAAGGAAATTTCAGCCTTTTTACCTGAAAATAAGTGAAATTTCTGCAATTTTGTCCCAAATAAGGGAAATTTCTGCAATTTTACCTTAAAATAAGGTAAATTCCTGCAATTTTGCCACAAAATATAGAAAGTTTCTGGAATTTTGCCTCAAAATAAGGGAAATTTCTGATTTTTGCCCCAAAATAAAGGGAATTTCTGCCTTTTACCCCAAAATTATGGGAATTTCTGCAATTTTGCTCCAAAATACAAGGAATTTCTGTCTTTTTGCCCGAAAATAAGGGGAATGCATACCTTTTTGCCATAAAAAAGTGAAATTTCTTCATTTTTGCTCCAAAATAAGGGAAATTTCTGCCTTTTTGCCTCTAAATAAGTCGAATTTCTGTATTTTTCCCCCAAAACAAAGAGAATTTCTGTCTTTTTTGCCTCAAAATAAAAGGAATTTCTGACTTATTACTCTGAAATAAGTGAAATTTCTGCAATTTTGCCCCAAAATAAGTGGAATTTCTGAGTTTTGCCCCAAAATAAGGAGAATTTCTGTCTTTTTGCCCCAACTTATAGGGAATTTCTTCCTTTTTGCCCCACAATTAGGGGAATTTCTGCAATTTTGCTCCAAAATACGGGGAATTTTTGCCTATTTGCCCGAAAATAAAGGGAATACATACCTTTTTGCCATATAAAAGAAAAATTTCTTCATTTTTGCTATAAAATAAAAGAAATTTCTGCCTTTTTGCCTCTAAATAAGTGGAATTTCTGTCTTTTTCCCCCAAAACAAAGGAAATTTCTCATTTTTGCCCCTAAATAAAGGGAATTTCTGACTTACTACCCGGAAATAAATAAATTTTCTGCAATTTTGCCCCAAAATAAGGGAAATTTATGCCTTTTTACCTAAAAATAAGGGGAATTTCTTAATTTTGGCACAAAATATTAGGAATTTCTGCCTTTTTGCTTAAAAATAAGAAAAATTTCTGCCTTTTTTCTCTGAAATAAGTGAAATTTCTGCAAATTTGCAACAAAATAATTGAAATTTCTTCAATTTTGCCCCAAAATAAGGGAAATATCTGGAATTTTGCCCCAAAATAAGTGGAATTTCTGAGTTTTGCCCCAAAATAAGGAGAATTTCTGCCTTTTGCCCCACAATTAGTGAAATTTCTACAATTTTGCCCTAAAATAAAAGAAATTTCTGCAATTTTTCCCTATAATAAGGAAAATTTCTGGAATTTTGCCCCATAATAAGGGGAATTTCTGTTATTTTGCCCCACAATTATGGAAATTTCTGCAATTTTGCCACAAAATAAGGGGAATTTCTGCCTTTTGCCCCAAAATATGGGGAATTTCTGCCTTTTTGTCTGAAAATAAGAAGAATCCATAACTTTTTGCCATAAAAAAGGGAAATTTCTTCATTTTTGCTCCAAAATAAGGGGAACTTTTGCCTTTTTGCCTCTAAATAAGTGGAATTTCTGTCTTTTTCCCCCAAAACAAATGAAATTTCTGTCTTTTTGCCCCAAAATAAGAAAAATTTCTGACTTATTACCCTGAAATAAGTAAAATTTCTGCAAATTTGCCTCAAAATAAGGGAAATTTCTGCCTTTTGCTCCAAAATATGGGGAATTTCAGCATTTTACATCAAAAGAATGGAAATTTCTGATTTTTGCACAAAAATATGGAGAATTTCTGCCTTTTTGTCCTGAAAATAAAGGGAATTTCTGCATTTTTTACCAATATTAGGGGAATTTCTGCAATTTTGCTCCAAAATACGGGTCATATCTACCTTTTTGCCCGAAATTAAGTGGAATTTCTGCCTTTATGACCCAAAATAATTGAAATTTTTTCAATTTAGCCAAAAATTAAGGATTTCATTTTTTTATCCCAAAATGAGGGGAATTTCTGCCATTTTGCCCTGAAATATTTGAAATTTCTGAAATTTTACCCCAAAATAAGGGGAATTTCTGCCTTTTTGCCTCTAAATAAGGGGAATTTCTGTCTTTTCCCCCCAAAACAAAGGGAATTTCTGTCTATTTTGCACCAATATAAGGAAAATTTCTGCCTTTTTTCCCTGAAATAAGAGATATTTCTGCAATTTTGCCCCAAAATATGTGGAATTTCTGAGTTTTGCCCCAAAATAAAAAGAATTTCTGCCTTTTTGCCCCAGAATTAGTGAAATTTTTGCAATTTTGCCCTAAAATAAAAGAAATTTCTGCAATTTTTCCCCATAATAAGGGAAATTTCTGCAATTTTGCCCCAAAATAAGGGGAATTTCTGTTTTTTGCCCCACAATTAGGGAAATTTCTGCAATTTTGCTCCACAATTAGGGAAATTTCTGCAATGTTGCCCCAAAATAAGGGGAATTTCTGCCTTTTACTCCAAAATATAGGGAATTTCTGCATTTTTGTCCAAAAATAAGAAGAATGCATACTTTTTGCCATAAAAAAAGGAAATTTATTCATTTTTGCTCCAAAATAAGGGGAACTTTTGCCTTTTTGCCTCTAAATAAGTGGAATTTCTGTCTTTTTCCCCCAAAACAAATGAATTTTCTGTCTTTTTGCCTCAAAATAAGAAAAATTTCTGACTTATTACCCTTAAATAAGTGAAATTTCTGCAAATTTACCCCAAAATAAGAGAAATTTCTGCCTTTTGCCCCAAAATATGGGGAATTTCAGCATTTTACATCAAAATAAGGAAAATTTCTGATTTTTGCACCAAAATATGGAGAATTTCTGCCTTTTGGCCCCAAAATAAAGGGAATTTCTGCATTTTTGCACCAATATTAGGGGAATTTCTGCAATTTTGCTCCAAAATACGGGTCATTTCTGCCTTTTTGCCCAAAATTAAGTGGAATTTCTGCCTTTTTGACCCGAAATAAGTGAAATTTCTTCAATTTTAGCCAAAAATTAGGGATTTCATCTTTTTGCCCCAAAATGAGGGGAATTTCTGCCATTTTGCCCTGAAATATTTGAAATTTCTAAAATTTTACCCCAAAATAAGGGGAATTTTTGCTTTTTTGCCTCTAAATAAGTTGAATTTCAGTCTTTTCCCCCCAAAACAAAGGGAATTTCTGTTTATTTTGCACAAATATAAGAAAAATTTCTGCCTTTTTTCCCTGAAATAAGAGATATTTCTGCAATTTTGCCCCAAAATAAGTGGAATTTCTGAGTTCTGCCCCAAAATAAGGAGAATTTTGTTTTTTTGCCCCAACATATAGGGAATATCTGCATTTTTGCCCCACAATTAGGGGAATTTCTGCAGTTTTGCTCCAAAATACAGGGAATTTCTTCCTTTTTGCCCGAAAATGAGGGGAATGCATACCTTTTTGCCATATAAAAGGGAATTTTATTCATTTTTGCTCCAAAATAAGGGGAATTTCTGCCTTTTGTCTCTAAATAAGTGGAATTTCTGTCTTTTTCCCAGAAAACAAAGGGAATTATTGTCTTTTTTGCCTCCAATTAAGAGGAATTTCTGACTTATTACCCTGAAATAAGTGAAATTTCTGCAATTTTGCCCCAAAATAAGGGAAATTTCTGCATTTTTGCTTCCAATTAAGGGGAATTTCAGCCTTTTAACCTAAAAATAAGGGGAATTTCTGCATTTTTGCAACAAAATATTAGGAATTTCAGCCTTTTTGCCCCAATATAAGGAAAATTTTTGCCTTTTTTCCCTGAAATAAGAGATATTTCTGCAATTTTACCCCTAAATAAGTGGAATTTCTGCCTTTTTCCCCCAAAACAAATGAAATTTCTGTCTTTTTGCCCCAAAATAAAAAAAATTTCTGACTTATTATCCTGAAATAAGTGAAATTTCTGCAAATTTGCCCCAAAATAAGGGAAATTTCTGCCTTTTGCCCCAAAATATAAGGAATTTCAACATTTTACATCAAAATAAGGGAAATTTCTGATTTTTGCACCAAAATATGGAGAATTTCTGCCTTTTTGCCCCAAAATAAAGGGAATTTCTGCATTTTTCACCAATATTAGGGGAATTTCTGCAATTTTGCTCCAAAATACGGGTCATTTCTGCCTTTTTGCCTGAAATTAAGTGGAATTTCTGCCTTTATGTCCCGAAATAAGTGAAATTTCTTCAATTTCAGCCGAAAATTAAGTATTTCATCTTTTTGTCCCCAAATGAGGGGAATTTCTGCCATTTTGCCCTGAAATATTTGAAATTTCTGAAATTTTACCCCAAAATAAGGGGAATTTCTGCCTTTTTGCCTCTAAATAAGAAGAATTTATGTATTTTCCCCCCAAAACAAAGGGAATTTCTGTCTATTTTGCCCCAATATAAGGAAAATTTCTGCATTTTTTCCCTGAAATAAGAGATATTTCTGCAATTTTGCCCCAAAATAAGTGGAATTTCTGAGTTTTGCCCTAAAATAAAAAGAATTTCTGCCTTTTTGCCCCACAATTAGTGAAATTTCTGCAATTTTGCCCTAAATTAAAAGAAATTTCTGCAATTTTTCCCCATAATAAGGGAAATTTCTGCAATTTTGCCCCAAAATAAGGGGAGTTTCTGTTTTTGCCCCACAATTATGGAAATTTCTGCAATTTTGCCCCACAATTAGGGGAATTTCTGCAATTTTGCTCCAAAATACGGGGAATTTCTGCTTTTTTGCCCGAAAATAAGAGGAATGCATACCTTTTTGCCATATAAAAGGGAAATTTCTTCATTTTTGCTCAAAAATAAGGGAAATTTCTGCCTTTTTCTCTCTAAATAAGTGGAATTTCTGTTTTTTTCCTAGAAAACAAAGGGAATTACTGTCTTTTTTGCCTCCCAATAAGGGGAGTTTATGACTTATTACCCTGAAATATTTGAAATTTCTTCAATTTTGCCCCAAAATAAGGGAAATTTCTGCATTTTTGCTTCCAAATAAGGGGAATTTCAGCCTTTTAACCTAAAAATAAGGGGAATTTCTGCATTTTTGCCACAAAATATTAGGAATTTCTGCCTTTTTGCCCCAATATAAAGAAAATTTTTGCCTTTTTTCCCTGAAAGAAGAGATATTTCTGCAATTTTACCCCAAAATAAGTGGAATTTCTGAGTTTTGCCCCAAAATAAGGAGAATTTCTGTCTTTTTGCCCCAACTTATAGGGAATTTCTGCCTTTTTGCCCCACAATTAGGGAAATATCTGCAATTTTGCCCCAAAATAAAGGGAATTTCTGCCTTTTGCCCAAAAATATAGGGAATTTCTGCCTTATTGTCTGAAAATAAGGAGAATGCATACCTTTTTGCCATAAAAAGGGGAAATTTCTTCATTTTTGCTCCAAAATAAGGGGAACTTTTGCCTTTTTGCCTCTAAATAAGTGTAATTTCTGTTTTTTTCCCCCAAAACAAATGAAATTTCTGTCTTTTTGCCCCAAAATAAGAAAAATTTCTGACTTATTACCCTGAAATAAGTGAAATTTCTGCAAATTTGCCCCAAAATAAGGGAAATTTTGCCTTTTGCCCCAAAATATGGGGAATTTCAGCATTTTACATAAAAATAAGGGAAATTTCTTATTTTTGCACCAAAATATGGAGAATTTCTGCCTTTTTGCCCCAAAATAAAGGGAATTTCTGCATTTTTCACCAATATTAGGGGAATTTCTGCAATTTTGCTCCACAATACAGGTAATTTCTGCCTTTTTCCCCGAAATTAAGTGGAATTTCTGCCTTTATGTCCCGAAATAAGTGAAATATCTTCAATTTTAGCCAAAAATTAAGGATTTCATATTTTTGTCTCAAAATGAGGGGAATTTATGCCATTTTACCCTGAAATATTTGAAATTTCTGAAATTTTACCCCAAAATAAGGGGAATTTCTGCCTTTTTGCCTCTAAATAACGGGAATTTCTGTCTTTTTCCCCTAAAACAGAGAGAATATCTGTCTATTTTGCCCCAATATAAGGAAAATTTCTGCCTTTTTTCCCTGAAATAATAGATATTTCTGCAATTTTGACCCAAAATAAGGGAAATTTCCGGAATTTTGCCCCAAAATAAGTGGAATTTCTTAGTTTTGCCCAAACATATAGGGATTTTCTGCCTTTTTGCCCCACAATTAGTGAAATTTCTGCAATTTTGCCCTAATATAAAAGAAATTTCTGCAATTTTTCCCCATAATAAAGGAAATTTCTGCAATTTTGCCCCAAAATAAAAAAAATTTCTGTTTTTTGCCCCACAATTAGGGAAATTTCTGCAATTTTGCCCCACAATTAGGGAAATTTCTGCAATTTTGCCCCAAAATAAGGGGAATTTCTGACTTTTACCCCAAAATATGGGGAATTTCTGCCTTTTTGTCCGAAAATAAGAAGAATGCATACTTTTTTGCCATAAAAAAGGGAAATTTCTTCATTTTTGCTCCAAAATAAGTGGAACTTTTGCCTTTTTGCCTCTAAATAAGTGGAATTTCTGTCTTTTTCCCCCAAAACAAATGAATTTTCTGTCTTTTTTGCCCCAAAATAAGAAAAATTTCTGACTTATTATCCTGAAATAAGTGAAATTTCTGCAAATTTGCCCCAAAATAAGAGAAATTTCTGCCATTTGCCCCAAAATATGGGGGATTTCAGCATTTTACATCAAAATAAGGGAAATTTCTGATTTTTGCACCAAAATATGGAGAATTTCTGCCTTTTTGCCCCAAAATAAAGGGAATTTCTGCATTTTTGCACCATTAGGTGAATTTCTGTAATTTTGCTCAAAAATACGGGTCATTTCTGCCTTTTTGCCCGAAATTAAGTGGAATTTCTGCCTTTTTGTCCCGAAATAAGTGAAATATCTTCATTTTTTGCCAAAAATTAGGGATTTCATCTTTTTGCCCCAAAATAAGGGGAATTTCTGCCATTTTGCCCTGAAATATTTGAAATTTGTTAAATTTTACCCCAAAATAAGGGGAATTTCTGCCTTTTTGCCCCTAAATAAGGGGAATTTTAGCCTTTTTACCTCAAAATAAGGAAAATTTCTGCCTTTTTTCTCTGAAATAAGTGAAATTTATTCAATTTTTTGTCAAAAAAAGTGAAATTTCTGCAATTTTGCGTCAAAATAAGGGAAATTTCTGGAATTTTGCCCCAAAATAAGTGGAATTTCTGAGTTTTGCCCCAAAATAGAGAGAATTTATTTCTTTTTGCCCCAACATATAGGGAATTTCTGCCTTTTTGCCCCACAATTAGGGGAATTTCTGAAATTTTGCTCAAAAATATGGGGAATTTCTGCCTTTTTGCCCGAAAATAAAGGGAATGCATACCTATTTGCCATAAAAAAGGAAAATTTCTTCATTTCTGCTCCAAAATAAGGGGAATTTTTGCCTTTTTGCCTCTAAATACGTGGAATTTCTGTCTATTTCCCCCATAACAAAGGGAATTTCTGTCTTTTTGCCCCAAAATAAAAAAAAATTCTGACTTATTACCCTGACATAAGTGAAATTTCTGCAATGTTGCCCCAATATATGGGAAAATTCTTCCTTTTTGCCCCCAAATAAAGGGAATTTCAGCCTTTTTACCTCAAAATAAGGGGAATTTCTGCATTTTTGCCATAAAATTTACGGAATTTCTGCCTTTTTGCCCCATAATATAGAAAATTTCTGCAATTTTCCCCAAAATAAAAGAAATTTCTCCTTTTTTGCCCCAAAATAAAAAAAATTTCAGCCTTTTTACCTGAACATAAGTGAAATTACTGCAATTTTGCCCCAAATAAGGGAAATTTCTGCAATTTTGCCACAAAATAAGGTAAATTTCTGCAATTTTGCTCCAAAATAAAGGGAATTTCTGCCTTTTGCCCCAAAACTAAGGGAATTTCTGCAATTTTGCTCCAAAATACCGGGAATTTCTGCCTTTTTGTCCAAAAATAAGGGGAATGCCTACCTTTTTGCCATAAAAAAGTGAAATTTCTTCATTTTTGCTCCAAAATAAGAGGAATTTCTGCCTTTTTGATCTAAATAAGTGGAATTTCTGTCTTTTCCCCTAAATCAAAGGGAATTTCTGACATTTTTGCCGCAAAATAAGGGTTATTTCTGACTTATTTCCCTTAAATAAGTGAAATTTCTGGAATTTTGCCCCAAGATAAGGGAAATTTCTGCCTTTTTGCCCCCAAATAAGGAAAATTTCAGCCTTTTTACTTCAAAGTAAGGGGATTTTCTGCATTTTTGCCACAAAATATTAGGAATTTCTGCCTTTATGCCCCAAAATAAAGAAAATTTCTGCCTTTTTTCTCTGAAATAAGTGAAATTTCTGCAATTTTGCCCCAAAATAAGTGGAATTTCTGAGTTTTGCCCTAAAATAAGGAGAATTTCTATCTTTTTGCCCCAACACATAGGGAATTTCTGCCTTTTTGCCCCAAAATTAGGGGAATTTCTGCAATTTTGCTCAAAAATACGGGGAATTTCTGCCTTTTTGTTCGAAATTAAGGGGAATGCATATTTTTTTTGCCATATAAAAGAGAAATTTCCTCATTTTTGCTCCAAAATAAGGGGAATTTCTGCCTTTTTGCCTCTAAATAAGTGGAATTTCTGTCTTTTTCCCCCAAAACAAAGGGAATTTCTGTCTTTTTGCCCCAAAATAAGGGGAATTTCTGACTCATTACCCTGAAATAAGTGAAATTTCTGCAATTTTGTCCCAATATAAGTGAAATTTCTGCCTTTTTGCTCTCAAATAAGGGGAATTGCAGCCTTTTTACCTCAAAATAAGGGGAATTTCTGCATTTCTGCCACAAAATATTCGGAATTTCTGCCTTTTTGCCCCATAGTAAGAGAAATTTCTGCAATTTTGCCTCAAAATAAGGGGAATTTCTCCTTTTTTGCCCTAAAATAAAGGAAATTTAAGCCTTTTTACCTGAAAATAAGTGAAATTACTGCAATTTTGCCCCAAATAAAGGAAATTTCTGCAATTTTGCCCCAAAATAAGGTAAATTTCTGAAATTTTGCAACAAAATAAAGGAAATTTCTGGAATTTTGCCCCAAAATAAAGGGAATTTCTGATTTTTAGCGCCAAAATAAAGAGAATTTCTGCCTTTTGCCCCAAAATTAGGGGAATTTCTGCAATTTTGCTCAAAAATACGGGGAATTTCTGCCTTTTTACACGAAAATAAAGGGAATGTATCCCTTTTTGCCATAAAAAAAGGAAATTTCTTCATTTTTGCTCCAAAATAAGGGGAATTTCTGCCTTTTGGCCTCTAAATAAGTGGAATTTCTGTCTTTTTCCCCCAAAACAAAGGGAATTTCTGAATTTTTTGCCCCAAAATAAGTAGAATTTCTGTCTTTTTGCCCAAACATGTAAAGAATTTCTGCCTTTTTGCCCCACAATTAGGGGAATTTCGGCAATTTTGCTCCAAAATACAGGGAATTTCTGCCTTTTTGCCAGAAAATAAGGGAAATGCATACCTTTTAGCCATAAAAAAGTGAAATTTCTTCATTTTTGCTCCAAAATAAGGGGAATTTTTGCATTTTTGCCTCTAAATAAGTACAATTTCTGTCTTCTTACCCCCCCAAAAAAGGGAATTTATGACTTTTTTGCCCCAAAATTAGGGGAATTTCTGACTTATTACCCTGAAATAAGTGTAATTTCTGGAATTTTTCCCCAAAATAATTGAAATTTCTGCCTTTTTGCCCCCAAATAAGGGGAATTTCAGCCTTTTTACTTCAAAATAAGGGGAATTTCTGCATTTTTGCCACAAAATATTAGGAATTTCTGACTTTATGCCCGAAAAAAAAGAAAATTTCTGCCTTTTTTCTCAGAAATAAGTGAAATTTATGCAATTTTGCCCCAAAATAAGTGGAATTTCTGAGTTTTGCCCCAAAATAAGGAGAATTTCTGTCTTTTTGCCCCAACATATAAAGAATTTCTGCCTTTTTGCCCCACAATTAGGGGAATTTCTGCAATTTTGCTCCAAAATACGGGGAATTTCTGCCTTTTTGCCCGAAAATAAGGGGAATGCATATTTTTTTGCCATATAAAAAAGAAATTTCTTCATTTTTGCTCCAAAATAAGGGGAATTTCTGCATTTTTGCCTCTAAATAAGTGGAATTTCTGTCTTTTTCCTCCAAAACAAAGGGAATTTCAGTCTTTTTTGCCCCAAAATAAGGGGAATTTCTGACTTATTACCCTGAAATAAGTGAAATTTCTGCAATTTTGCCCCAATATAAGGGAAATTTCTGCCTTTTTGCTTCCAAATAAGGGGAATTTCAGCCTTTTTAACTCAAAATAAGGGGAATTTCTGCATTTTTGCCACAAAATATACGAAATTTCTGCCTTTTTGCCCCATAATAAGGAAAATGTCTGCAATTTTGCCCCAAAATAAGAAAAATTTCTCCTTTTTTGCCCCAAAATAAAGAAAATTTCAGCCTTTTTACCTGAAAATAAGGGAAATTACCGCAATTTTGCCCAAAATAAGGGAAATTTCTGCAATTTTGCCGCAAAATAAGTGAAATTTCTTAGTTTTGCCCCAAAATAAGGAGAATTTCTGCCTTTTTGCCCCACAATTAGTAAAATTTCTGCAATTTTGCCCTAAAAAAAAAGAAATTTCTGCAATTTTGCCACAAAATAAGGGGAATTTCTGTTTTTTGCCCCACAATTAGGGAAAGTTCTGCAATTTTGCCCCAAAATAAGAAGAATTTCTGCATTTTGCCCCAAAATATGGGGAATTTCTGCCTTTTTGTCTGAAAATAAGAAGAATGCATACTTTTTTGCCATAAAAAAGGGAAATTTCTTCATTTTTGCTCCAAAATAAGGGGAACTTTTGCCTTTTTGCCTCTGAATAAGTGAAATTTCTGTCTTTTTCCCCCAAAACAAAAAATATTTCTGTCTTTTTGCCCCAAAATAAGAAAAATTTCTGACTTATTACCCTGAAAGAAGTGAAATTTTTGCAATTTTGCCCCAAAATAAGGGAAATTTCTGCCTTTTTGCCCCCAAATAAGGGGAATTTCAGCCTTTTTACCTCAAAATAAGGGGAATTTCCGCATTTTTGCCTCTAAATAAGTGGAATTTCTGTCTTTTTCCCCAAAACAAAGGGAATTTCTGTCTTTTAGCCCCAAAATAAGTAAAATTTCTGATTATTACCCTGAAATAAGTGAAATTTCTGCAATTTTGCCACAATATAAGGGAAATATCTACCTTTTTGCCCCCAAATAAGGGAAATTTCAGCCTTTTTACCTACAAATAAGGGGAATTTCTGCAATTTTGCCACAAAATAAGTGAAATTTCTGCAATTTTGCCCTAAAATAAGGGAAATTTCTGGAATTTTGCCCCAAAATAAGTGGAATTTCTTAGTTTTGCCCCAAAATAAGGCGAATTTCTGCCTTTTTGCCCCACAATTAGTGAAATTTCTGCAATTTTGCCCTAAAATAAAAGAAATTTCTGCAATTTTTCCCCATAACAAGGGAAATTTCTGCAATTTTGCCCCAAAATAAGGGGAATTTCTGTTTTTTGCCACACAATTTGAGAAATTTCTACAATTTTGCCCCAAAATAAGAAGAATTTCTGCCTTTTGCCTCAAAATATGGGGAATTTCTGCCTTTTTGTCCAAAAATAAGAAGAATGCATACGTTTTTGCCATAAAAAAGTGAAATTGCTTCATTTTTGCTCCAAAATAAGGGGAACTTTTGCCTTTTTGCCTCTAAATAAGTGGAATTTCTGTCTTTTTTCCACAAAACAAAAAAATTTCTGTCTTTTTTGCCACAAAATAAGAAAAATTTCTGACTTATTACCCTGAAATAAGTGAAGTTTCTGCAAATTTTCCCTAAAATAAGAGAAATGTCTGCCTTTTGCCCCAAAATATGGGGAATTTCAGCATTTTACATCAAAATAAGGGAAATTTCTGATTTTTGCACCAAAATATATAGAATATCAGCCTTTTTGCCCCAAAATAAAGGGAATTTCTGCATTTTTGCACCAATATTAGGGGAATTTCTGCAATTTTGCTCCAAAATACGGGTCATTTCTGCCTTTTTGCCCGAAATTAAGTGGAATTTTGCCGTTTTGTCCCGAAATATGTGAAATTTCTTCAATTTTTGCCAAAAATTAGGGATTTATTCTTTTGGCCCCAAAATAAGGGGAATTTCTGCTATTTTGCCCTGAAATATTTGAAATTTCTTAAATTTTACCCCAAAATAAGGGGAATTTCTGCCTTTTTGCCCCTAAATAAGGGGAATTTCAGCCTTTTTACCTGAAAATAAAGAAAATTTCTGCATTTTTTCTCTGAAATAAGTGAAATTTCTTCAATTTTTTGTCAAAATAAGTGAAATTTCTGCAATTTTGCGTCAAAATAAGGGAAATTTCTGGAATTTTGCCCCAAAATAAGTGGAATTTCTGAGTTTTGCCCCAAAATAGGGAGAATTTCTTTCTTTTTGCCCCAACATATAGGGAATTTCTGCCTTTTTGCCCCACAATTTGGGGAATTTCTGCAATTTTGCTCAAAAATACGAGGAATTTCTGCCTTTTTGCCCGAAAATAAAGGGAATGCATACGTATTTGCCATAAAAAAGGAAAATTTCTTCATTTCTGCTCCAAAATAAGGGGAATTTATGCCTTTTTGCCTCTAAATACGTGGAATTTCTGTCTTTTTCCTCCATAACAAAGGGAATTTCTGTTTTTTTTGCCCCAAAATAAAAAAAATTTCTGACTTATTACCCTGAAATAAGTGAAATTTCTGCAATTTTGCCCCAATATATGGAAAAATTCTTCCTTTTTGCCCCCAAATAAAGGGAATTTCAGCCTTTTTACCTCAAAATAAGGGGAATTTCTGCATTTTTGCCACAAAATTTACGGAATTTCTGCCTTTTTGCCCAATAATATAGAAAATTTCTGCAATTTTGCCCCAAAATAAGAGTAATTTCTCCTTCTTTGCCCTAAAAAAAAGGAAATTTCAGCCTTTTTACCTGAAAATAAGTGAAATTACTGAAATTTTGCCCCAAATAAGGGAAATTTCTGCAATACTGCCCCAAAAGAAGGTAAATTTCTGCAATTTTGCCCCAAAATAAAGGAAATTTCATGAATTTTGCCCCAAAATAATAGGAATTTTTGATTTTTGCTCCAAAATAAAGGGAATCTCTGCCTTTTGCCCCAAAATTACGGGAATTTCTGCAATTTTGCTCCAAAATACAGGGAATTTCTGCCTTTTTGTCCAAAAATAAGGGGAATGCATACCTTTTTGCCATAAAAAATGAAATTTCTTCATTTTTGCTCCAAAATAAGTGGAATTTCTGCCTTTTTGCCTCTAAATAAGTGGAATTTCTTTCTTTTCCTCCAAATCAAAGGGAATTTCTGACATTTTTGCCCCAAAATCAGGGTTATTTCTGACTTATTACCCTGAAATAAGTGAAATTTCTCGAATTTTGCTCCAAAATAAGGGAAATTTCGGCCTTTTTGCTCCCAAATAAGGAAAATTTCAGCCTTTTTACTTCAAAATAAGGGGAATTTCTGCATTTTTGCCACAAAATATTAGGAATTTCTGCCTTTATGCCCCAAAATAAGGAAAATTTCTGCCTTTTTTCTCTGAAATAAGTGAAAATTCTGCAATTTTGCCCCAAAATAAGTGGAATTTCTGAGTTTTGCCCTAAAATAAGGAGAATTTCTATTTTTTTGCCCCAACATATAGGGAATTTCTGCCTTTTTGCCCCAAAATTAGGGGAACTTCTGCAATTTTGCTCAAAAATAGGGGGAATTTCTGCCTTTTTGTTCGAAATTAAGGGGAATGCATATTTTTTTTGCCATATAAGAGGGAAATTTCCTCATTTTTGCTCCAAAATAAGGGGAATTTCTGCCTTTTTGCCTCTAAATAAGTGGAATTTCTGTATTTTTCCCACAAAACAAATGGAATTTCTGTCTTTTTTGCCCCAAAATAAGGGGAATTTCTGACTCATTACCCTGAAATAAGTGTAATTTCTGCAATTTTGTCCCAATATAAGTGAAATTTCTGCCTTTTTGCTCTCAAATAAGGGGAATTGCAGCCTTTTTACCTCAAAATAAGGGCAATTTCTGCATTTCTGCCACAAAATATACAGAATTTCTGCCTTTTTGCCCCATAATAAGAGAAATTTCTGCAATTTTGCCGCAAAATAAAGGGAATTTCTCCTTTTTTGCCCTAAAATAAAGGAAATTTCAGCCTTTTTACCTGAAAATAAGCGAAATTACTGCAATTTTGCCCCAAATAAGGGAAATTTCTGCAATTTTGCCCCAAAATAAGGTAAATTTCTGAAATTTTGCCCCAAAATAAAGGAAATTTCTAGAATTTTTCCCCAAAATAAGGGGAATTTCTGATTTTTTGCGCCAAAATAAAGAGAATTTCTGCCTTTTGCCCCAAAATTAGGGGAATTTCTGCAATTTTGCTCCAAAATACGGGGAATTTCTGTTTTTTTACCTGAAAATAAGGGGAATGTATGCCTTTTTGCCATAAAAAAAGGAAATTTCTTCATTTTTGCTCCAAAATAAGGGGAATTTCTGCCTTTTGGCCTCTAAATAAGTGGAATTTCTGTCTTTTTCCCCAAAAACAAAGGGAATTTCTGAATTTTTTGCCCCAAAATAAGAAGAATTTCTGTCTTTTTGCCCCAACATGTAAAGAATTTCTGCCTTTTTGCCCCACAATTAGGGGAATTTCTGCAATTTTGCTCCAAAATACGGGGAATTTCTGCCTTTTTGCCCGAAAATAAGGGAAATGCATACCTTTTTGCCATAAAAAAGTGAAATTTCTTCATTTTTGCTCCAAAATAAGGGGAATTTTTGCATTTTTGCCTCTAAATAAGTACAATTTCTGTCTTTTTACCCCCCAAAGAGGGGAATTTATGACTTTTTTGCCCCAAAATTAGGGGAATTTCTGACTTATTACCCTGAAATAAGTGTAATTTCTGGAATTTCTCCCCAAAATAATTGAAATTTCTGCCTTTTTGCCCCCAAATAAGGGGAATTTCAGCCTTTTTACTTCAAAATAAGAGGAATTTCTGCATTTTTGCCACAAAATATTAGGAATTTCTGCCTTTATGCCCCAAAATAAGGAAAATTTCTGCCTTTTTTCTCAGAAATAAGTGAAATTTATGCAATTTTGCCCCAAAATAAGTGGAATTTCTGTGTTTTGCCCCAAAATAAGGAGAATTTCTGTCTTTTTGCGCCAACATATAAAAAATTTCTGAATTTTTGCCCCACAATTAGGGGAATTTCTGCAATTTTGCTCCAAAATACGGGGAATTTCTGCCTTTTTGCCTGAAAATAAGGGGAATGCATATTTTTTTGCCATATAAAAAAGAAATTTCTTCATTTTTGCTCCAAAATAAGGGGAATTTCTGCCTTTTTGCCTCTAAATAAGTGGAATTTCTGTCTTTTTCCCCCAAAACAAAGGGAATTTCACTCTTTTTTGCCCCAAAATAAGGGTAATTTCTGACTTATTACCCTGAATTAAGTCAAATTTCTGCAATTTTGCCCCAATATAAGGGAAATTTCTGCCTTTTTGCTTCCAAATAAGGGGAATTTCAGCCTTTTTAACTCAAAATAAGGGGAATTTCTGCATTTTTGCCACAAAATATACGGAATTTCTGACTTTTTGCCCCATAATAAGGAAATGTCTGCAATTTTGCCCCAAAATAAGGGGAATTTCTCCTTTTTTGCCCCAAAATAAAGAAAATTTCAGCCTTTTTACCTGAAAATAAGTGAAATTACTGCAATTTTGTTCCATATAAGGGAAATTTCAACAATTTTGCCGCAAAATATGAGGAACTTCTTAGTTTTGCCCCAAAATAAGGAGAATTTCTGCCTTTTTGCCACAGAATTAGTGAAATTTCTGCAATTTTGCCCTAAAATAAAAGAAATTTCTGCAATTTTGCCACAAAAAAAGGGGAATTTCTGTTTTTTGCCCCACAATTAAGGAAAGTTCTGCAATTTTGCCACAAAATAAGAAGAATTTCTGCCTTTTGCCCCAAAATATGGGTAATTTCTGCCTTTTTGTCTGAAAATAAGAAGAATGCATACTTTTTTGCCATAAAAAAGGGAAATTTCTTCATTTTTGCTCCAAAATAAGGGGAACTTTTGCCTTTTTGCCTCTAAATAAGTGGAATTTCTGTCTTTTTTCCACAAAACAAAAAAATTTCTGTCTTTTTTCCCCAAATTAAGAACAATTTCTGACTTAGTACCCTGAAATAAGTGAAATTTCTGCACATTTGCCCCAAAATAAGAGAAATTTCTGCCTTTTTTTCCAAAATATGAGGAATTTCAGCATTTTACATCAAAATAAGGGAAATTTCTGATTTTTGCACCAAAATATGGAGGATTTCTGCCTTTTGCCCCAAAATAAAGGGAATTTCTGCATTTTTGCACCAATATTAGGGGAATTTCTGCAATTTTGCTCAAAAATACGGGTCATTTCTGCCTTCTTGCCCGAAATTAAGTGGAATTTTTGCCTTTTTTGTCCCGAAATAAGTGAAATTTCTTCAATTTTAGCCAAAAATTAGGGATTTCATCTTTTTGCCCCAAAATAAGGGGAATTTCTGCCATTTTGCCTGAAATATTTGAAATTTCTTAAATTTTACCCCAAAATAAGAGGAATTTCTGCATTTTTGCCCCTAAATAATGGGAATTTCAGCCTTTTTACCTCAAAATAAGGAAAATTTCTGCCTTTTTTCTCTGAAATAGGTGAAATTTCTTCATTTTTTTGTCAAAATAAGTGAAATTTCTGCAATTTTGCGTCAAAATAAGGTAAATTTCTAAAATTTTGCCCCAAAATAAGTGGAATTTCTGAGTTTTGCCCCAAAATAAGGAGAATTTCTTTCTTTTTGCCCCAACATATAGGGAATTTCTGACTTTTTGACCCACAATTAGGGGAATTTCTGCAATTTTGCTCAAAAATATGGGGAATTTCTGTCTTTTTCCCTCTAAATAAGTGGAATTTCTGTCTTTGTCCCCCAAGACAAAGGGAATTTCTGTCTTTTTTGCCCCAAAATAAGGGGAATTTCTGACTCATTACCCTGAAATAAGTGAAATTTCTGCAATTTTGCTCCAATAAAAGGGAAATTTCTGCCTTTTTGCTCTCAAATAAGGGGAATTGCAGCATTTTTACCTCAAAATAAGGGGAATTTCTGCATTTTTTTCACAAAATATACGGAATTTCTGCCTTTTTGCCCCATAATAAGAGAAATTTCTGCAATTTTGCACCAAAATAAGGGGAATTTCTCCTTTATTGCCCCAAAATAAAGGAAATTTCAGCCTTTTTACCTGAAAATAAGTGAAATTACTGCAATTTTGCCCCAAATTAAAGAAATTTCTGCAATTTTGCCCCAAAATAAGTGGAATTTCTTAGTTTTACCCCAAAATAAGAAGAATTTTTGCCTTTTTGCCACACAATTTGTGAAATTTCTGCAATTTTGCCCTAAAATAATAGAAATTTTGCAATTTTTCCCCATAATAAAGAAAATTTCTTCAATTTTGCCCCAAAATAAGGGGAATTTCTGTTTTTTGCCCCACAATTAGGGAAGTTTCTGCAATTTTGCCCCAAAATAAGAAGAATTTCTGCTTTTTGCCCCAAAATATGGGGAATTTCTGCCTTTTTGTCCGAAAATAAGAAGAATGCATAACTTTTTGCCATAAAAAAAGGAAATTTCTTCATTTTTGCTCCAAAATGAGGGGAACTTTTGCCTTTTTGCCTCTAAATAAGTGGAATTTCTGTCTTTTTTACCCAAACCAAATGAAATTTCTGTCTTTTTTGCCCCAAAATAAGAAAAATTTCTGACTTATTACCCTGAAATAAGTGAAATTTCTGCAAATTTGCCCCAAAATAAGAGAAATTTCTGCCTTTTGCCCCAAAATATGGGGAATTTCAGCATTTTACATCAAAATAAGGGAAATTTCTGATTTTTGCACCAAAATATGGAGAATTTCTGCCTTTTTGCCCCAAAATAAAAGGAATTTTTGCATTTTTGCACAAGATTAGGGGAATTTCTGCAATTTTTCTCTAAAATACGGGTCATTTTTGCCTTTTTGCCCGAAATTAAGTGGAATTTCTGCCTTTTTGTCCCGAAATAAGTGAAATTTCTTCAATTTTAGCCAAAAATTAGGAATTTCATCTTTTTGCCCCAAAATAAGGGGAATTTCTGCCATTTTGCCCTGAAGTATTTGAAATTTCTTAAATTTTACCCCAAAATAAGGGGTTTTTCTGCCTTATTGCTTCTAAATAAGGGGAATTTCAGCCTTTTTACCTCAAAATAAAGAAAATTTCTGCCTTTTTTCTCTGAAATAAGTGAAATTTCTTCAATTATTTGCCAAAATAAGTGAAATTTCTGCAATTTTGTGTCAAAATAAGGGAAATTTCTGGAATTTTGCCCCAAAATAAGTGGAATTTCTGAGTTCTGCACCAAAATAAGGAGAATTTCTTTCTTTTTGCCCCAACATATAGGGAATTTCTGCCTTTTTGCCCCACAATTAGGGGAATTTCTGCAATTTTGCTCAAAAATACGGGGAATTTCTGCCTTTTTGCCCGAAAATAAAGGGAATGCATACCTATTTGCCATAAAAAAGGAAAATTTCTTCATTTTTGCTCCAAAATAAGGGGAATTTTTGCCTTTTTGCCTCTAAATACGTGGATTTCTGTCTTTTTCCCCCAAAACAAAGGGAATTTCTGTCTTTTTTGCCCCAAAATAAGGAAAATTTCTGACTTATTACCCTGAAATAAGTAAAATTTCTGCAATTTTGCCCCAATATAAGAGAAAATTCTGCCTTTTTGCCCCCAAAGAGGGGGAATTTCAGCCTTTTTACCTCAAAATAAGAGGAATTTCTGCATTTTTGCCACAAAATTTATGGAATTTCTGCCTTTATGCCCCAAAATAAGGAAAATTTCTGCCTTTTTTCTCTGAAATAAGTGAAATTACTGCAATTTTGCCCCAAAATAAGGGGAATTTCTGAGTTTTGCCCCAAAAGAAGAAGAATTTCTGTCTTTTTGTCCCAACATATAAAGAATTTCTGCCTTCTTGCCCCACAATTAGGGGAATTTCTGCAATTTTTCTCCAAAATGCGGGGGATTTCTGCCTCTTTGCATGAAAATAAGGGGAATGTTTACCTTTGCCATAAAAAAGGGAAATTTCTTCATTTTTGCTCCAAAATAAGGGGAATTTCTGCCTTTTTGCCTCTAAATAAGTGGAATTTCTCTCTTTTTCCCCCAAAACAAAGAGAATTTCTGTCTTTTTTGCCCCAAAATAAGAAAAATTTCTACATTTTGCCCCAAAATAATGGGAATTTTTGCCTTTTTGCCTCTAAATAAGAAAAAATTTCGCTTTTTTTCTCTGAAATAAGTGAAATTTCTGCAATTTTGCCCTAAAATAAGGGAAATTTCTGCAATTTTTCCCCATAATTAGGTAAATTTCTGCAATTTTGCCCCAAAATAAGGGGAATTTCTGTTTTTTGCCCCCAAATAAGGAAAATTTCTTCAATTTTGCCCTAAAATAAGGGGAATTTCTGCCTTTTGCCTCAAAATAAGGTGAATTTCTGCCCTTTTGCCCCTAAATAAATAAAATTACTGTATTATTTATTCCAAAATTAGGTGAATTTCTGCAATTTTGCTCCATAATACGGGGATTTTCTGCCTTTTTCGCCGAAAATAAGGGGAATTTCTGCCATTTTGCCGCGAAATAAGTGAAATTTCTGCAGTTTTACCCCAAAATAAGGGGAATTTCTGCCTTTTTGCCCCGAAATTAGAGGAATTTCTGTAATTTTGCTCAGAAATACAAGGAATTTCTGCCTTTTTGCCTGAAATAACAAAAAATGTATACCTTTTTGCCATAAAAAAGGAAATTTCTTCATTTTTGCCCGAAAATAAGAGAATTTTCCGCATTTTTGACTCAAAATAAGTGAAATTTTTGCCTTTTCCCCAAAAATAAATGAAATTTCTATCTTTTTGCCCCAAAATAAAGGGAATATCTGACTTTTTGGCCAAAAATAAAAGGAATTTCAGACTTTTTACCTCAAAATAAAGGTAATTTCTTCCTTTTTGCCCCAACATATGGGGAATTTCTGCTTTTTGCCCCAAAATAAGAAAAATTTCTGCAATTTTGTACCAAAATAAAAGAAATTTCTGCCTTTTTGCCTCTAAATAAGTGGAATTTCTGTCTTTTAACCCCAAAACAAAGGGAATTTATGACTTTTTTGCCCCAAAATTAGGGGAATTTCTGACTTATTACCCTGAAATAAGTGTAATTTCTGGAATTTTTCCCCAAAATAATTGAAATTTCTGCCTTTTTGCCCCCAAATAAAGGAAATTTCAGCCTTTTTACTTCAAAATAAGGGGAATTTCTGCATTTTTGCCACAAAATATTAGGAATTTCTGCCTTTATGCCCCAAAATAAGGAAAATTTCTGCCTTTTTTTCTCAGAAATAAGTGAAATTTATGCAATTTTGCCCCAAAATAAGTGGAATTTCTGAGTTTTGCCCCAAAATAAGGAGAATTTCTGTCTTTTTGCCCCAACATATAAAAAATTTCTGCATTTTTGCCCCACAATTAGGGGAATTTCTGCAATTTTGCTCCAAAATACGGGGAATTTCTGCCTTTTTGCCTAAAAATAAGGGGAATGCATATTTTTTTGCCATATAAAAAAGAAATTTCTTCATTTTTGCTCCAAAATAAGGGGAATTTCTGCCTTTTTGCCTCTAAATAAGTGGAATTTCTGTCTTTTTCCCCCAAAACAAAGGGAATTTCACTCTTTTTTGCCCCAAAATAAGGGGAATTTCTGACTTATTACCCTGAATTAAGTAAAATTTCTGCAATTTTGCCCCAATATAAGGGAAATTTCTGCCTTTTTGCTCCCAAATAAGGGGAATTTCAGCCTTTTTAACTCAAAATAAGGGGAATTTCTGCATTTTTGCCACAAAATATACGGAATTTCTGCCTTTTTGCCCCATAATAAAGGAAATGTCTGCAATTTTGCCCCAAAATAAGGGGAATTTCTCCTTTTTTGCCCCAAAATAAAGAAAATTTCAGCCTTTTTACCTGAAAATAAGTGAAATTACTGCAATTTTGCCCCAAATAAGGGAAATTTCCGCAATTTTGCCACAAAATATGTGGAATTTCTTAATTTTGCCCCAAAATAAGGAGAATTTCTGCCTTTTTGCCACACAATTAGTGAAATTTCTGCAATTTTGCCCTACAATAAAAGAAATTTCTGCAATTTTGCCACAAAATAAGGGGAATTTTTGTTTTTTTGCCCCACAATTAGGGAAAGTTCTGCAATTTTGCCCCAAAATAAGAAGAATTTCTGACTTTTGCCCCAAAATATGGGGAATTTCTGCCTTTTTGTCTGAAAATAAGAAGAATGCATACTTTTTTGCCATAAAAAAGGGAAATTTCTTCATTTTTGCTCCAAAATAAGGGGAACTTTTGCCTTTTTGCCTCTAAATAAGTGGAATTTCTGTCTTTTTTCTCCAAAACAAAAAAAAATTTCTGTCTTTTTGCCCCAAAATAAGAAAAATTTCTGACTTAGTACCCTGAAATAAGTGAAATTTCTGCACATTTGCCCCAAAATAAGAGAAATTTCTGCCTTTTGTCCCAAAATATGGGGAATTTCAGCATTTTACATCAAAATAAGGGAAATTTCTGATTTTTGCACCAAAATATGGAGAATTTCTGCCTTTTTGCACCAAAATAAAAGGAATTTTTGCATTTTTGCACAAGATTAAGGGAATTTCTGCAAATTTTCTCCAAAATACGGGTCATTTTTGCCTTTTTGCCCGAAATTAAGTGGAATTTCTGCCTTTTTTGTCCCGAAATAAGTGAAATTTCTTCAATTTTAGCCAAAAATTAGGGATTTCATCTTTTTGCCCCAAAATAAGGGGAATTTCTGCCATTTTGCCCTGAAATATTTGAAATTTCTTAAATTTTACCCCAAAATAAGGGGTATTTCTGCCTCATTGCTTCTAAATAAGGGGAATTTCAGCCTTTTTACCTCAAAATAAAGAAAATTTCTGCCTTTTTTCTCTGAAATAAGTGAAATTTCTTCAATTTTTTTGCCAAAATAAGTGAAATTTCTGCAATTTTGTGTCAAAATAAGGGAAATTTCTGGAATTTTGCCCCAAAATAAGTGGAATTTCTGAGTTTTGCACCAAAATAAGGAGAATTTCTTTCTTTTTGCCCCAACATATAGGGAATTTCTGCCTTTTTGCCCCACAATTAGGGGAATTTCTGCAATTTTGCTCAAAAATACGGGGAATTTCTGCCTTTTTGCCCGAAAATAAAGGGAATGCATACCTATTTGCCATAAAAAAGGAAAATTTCTTCATTTTTGCTCCAAAATAAGGGGAATTTTTGCCTTTTTGCCTCTAAATACGTGGATTTCTGTCTTTTTTCCCCAAAACAAAGGGAATTTCTGTCTTTTTTGCCCCAAAATAAGGAAAATTTCTGACTTATTACCCTGAAATAAGTGAAATTTCTGCAATTTTGCCCCAATATAAGGGAAAATTCTGCCTTTTTGCCCCCAAAGAGGGGGAATTTCAGCCTTTTTACCTCAAAATAAGGGGAATTTCTGCATTTTTGCCACAAAATTTATGGAATTTCTGCCTTTATGCCCCAAAATAAGGAAAATTTCTGCCTTTTTTCTCTGAAATAAGTGAAATTACTGCAATTTTGCCCCAAAATAAGGGGAATTTCTGAGTTTTGCCCCAAAAGAAGAAGAATTTCTGTCTTTTTGCCCCAACATATAAAGAATTTCTGCCTTCTTGCCCCACAATTAGGGGAATTTCTGCAATTTTTCTCCAAAATGCAGGGGATTTCTGCCTCTTTGCATGAAAATAAGGGGAATGTTTACCTTTGCCATAAAAAAGGGAAATTTCTTCATTTTTGCTCCAAAATAAGGGGAATTTCTGCCTTTTTGCCTCTAAATAAGTGGAATTTCTGTTTTTTTCCCCCAAAACAAAGAGAATTTCTGTCTTTTTTGCCCCAAAATAAGAAAAATTTCTGCATTTTGCCCCAAAATAATGGGAATTTTTGCCTTTTTGCCTCTAAATAAGAAAAAATTTCGCTTTTTTTCTCTGAAATAAGTGAAATTTCTGCAATTTTGCCCTAAAATAAGGGAAATTTCTGCAATTTTTCCCCATAATTAGGTAAATTTCTGCAATTTTGCCCCAAAATAAGGGGAATTTCTGTTTTTTGCCCCCAAATAAGGAAAATTTCTTCAATTTTGCCCTAAAATAAGGGGAATTTCTGCCTTTTGCCTCAAAATAAGGTGAATTTCTGCCCTTTTGCCCCTAAATAAATAAAATTACTGTATTATTTATTCGAAAATTAGGTGAATTTCTGCAATTTTGCTCCATAATACGGGGATTTTCTGCCTTTTTCGCCGAAAATAAGGGGAATTTCTGCCATTTTGCCGCGAAATAAGTGAAAATTCTGCAGTTTTACCCCAAAATAAGGGGAATTTCTGCCTTTTTGCCCCGAAATTAGATGAATTTCTGTAATTTTGCTCAGAAATACGGAAAATTTCTGCCTTTTTGCCTGAAATAACAAAAAATGTATACCTTTTTGCCATAAAAAGGGAAATTTCTTCATTTTTGCCTGAAAATAAGAGAATTTTCCGCATTTTTGACTCAAAATAAGTGAAATTTTTGCCTTTTCCCAAAAAATAAATGAAATTTCTATCTTTTTGTCCCAAAATAAAGGGAATATCTGAATTTTTGGCCAAAAATAAAAGGAATTTCAGACTTTTTACGTCAAAATAAAGGTAATTTCTTCCTTTTTGCCCCAACATATGGGGAATTTCTGCTTTTTGCCCCAAAATAAGAAAAATTTCTGCAATTTTGTACCAAAATAAAAGAAATTTCTGCCTTTTTGCCTCTAAATAAGTGGAATTTCTGTCTTTTTACCCCAAAACAAAGGGAATTTATGACTTTTTTGCCCCAAAATTAGGAGAATTTCTGACTTATTACCCTGAAATAAGTGTAATTTCTGGAATTTTTCCCCAAAATAATTGAAATTTCTGCCTTTTTGCCCCCAAATAAAGGAAATTTCAGCCTTTTTACTTCAAAATAAGGGGAATTTCTGCATTTTTGCCACAAAATATTTGGAATTTCTGCCTTTATGCCCCAAAATAAGGAAAATTTCTGCCTTTTTTCTCAGAAATAAGTGAAATTTATGCAATTTTGCCCCAAAATAAGTGGAATTTCTGAGTTTTGCCCCAAAATAAGGAGAATTTCTGTCTTTTTGCCCCAACATATAAAAAATTTCTGCATTTTTGCCCCACAATTAGGGGAATTTCTGCAATTTTGCTCCAAAATACGGGGAATTTCTGCCTTTTTGCTCGAAAATAAGGGGAATGCATATTTTTTTGCCGTATAAAAAAGAAATTTCTTCATTTTTGCTCCAAAATAAGGGGAATTTCTGCCTTTTTGCCTCTAAATAAGTGGAATTTCTGTCTTTTTCCCCCAAAACAAAGGGAATTTCACTCTTTTTTGCCCCAAAATAAGGGGAATTTCTGACTTATTACCCTGAATTAAGTGAAATTTCTGCAATTTTGCCCCAATATAAGGGAAATTTCTGCCTTTTTGCTCCCAAATAAGGGGAATTTCAGCCTTTTTAACTCAAAATAAGGGGAATTTCTGCATTTTTGCCACAAAATATACGGAATTTCTGACTTTTTGCCCCATAATAGGGCAAATGTCTGCAATTTTGCCCCAAAATAAGGGGAATTTCTCCTTTTTTGCCCCAAAATAAAGAAAATTTCAGCCTTTTTACCTGAAAATAAGTGAAATTACTGCAATTTTGCCCCAAATAAGGGAAATTTCCGCAATTTTGCCACAAAATATGTGGAATTTCTTAATTTTGCCCCAAAATAAGGAGAATTTCTGCCTTTTTGCCACACAATTAGTGAAATTTCTGCAATTTTGCCCTAAAATAAAAGAAATTTCTGCAATTTTGCCACAAAATAAGGGGAATTTTTGTTTTTGCCCCACAATTAGGGAAAGTTCTGCAATTTTGCCTCAAAATAAGAAGAATTTCTGCCTTTTGCCCCAAAATATGGGGAATTTCTGCCTTTTTGTCTGAAAATAAGAAGAATGGATACTTTTTTGCCATAAAAAAGGGAAATTTCTTCATTTTTGCTCCAAAATAAGGGGAACTTTTGCCTTTTTGCCTCTAAATAAGTGGAATTTCTGTCTTTTTTCCCCAAAACAAAAAAAAATTTCTGTCTTTTTGTCCCAAAATAAGAAAAATTTCAGACTTAGTACCCTGAAATAAGTGAAATTTCTGCACATTTGCCCCAAAATAAGAGAAATTTCTGCCTTTTGTCCCAAAATATGGGGAATTTCAGCATTTTACATCAAAATAAGGGAAATTTCTGATTTTTGCACCAAAATATGGAGGATTTCTGCCTTTTTGCCCCAAAATAAAGGGAATTTCTGCATTTTTGCACCAATATTAGGGGAATTTCTGCAATTTTGCTCAAAAATACGAGTCATTTCTGCCTTTTTGCCCGAAATTAAGTGGAATTTCTGCCTTTTTTGTCCCGAAATAAGTGAAATTTCTTCAATTTTAGCCAAAAATTAGGGATTTCATCTTTTTGCCCCAAAATGAGGAGAATTTCTGCCATTTTGCCTGAAATATTTGAAATTTCTTTAATTTTACCCCAAAATAAGAGGAATTTCTGCCTTTTTGCCCCTAAATAATGGGAATTTCAGCCTTTTTACCTCAAAATAAGGAAAATTTCTGCCTTTTTTCTCTGAAATAGGTGAAATTTCTTCATTTTTTTTGTCAAAATAAGTGAAATTTCTGTAATTTTGCGTCAAAATAAGGAAAATTTCTAAAATTTTCCCCAAAATAAGTGGAATTTCTGAGTTTTGCCCCAAAATAAGGAGAATTTCTTTCTTTTTGCCCCAACATATAGGGAATTTCTGACTTTTTGACCCAAATTAGGGGAATTTCTGCAATTTTGCTCAAAAATATGGGGAATTTCTGTCTTTTTGCCTCTAAATAAGTGGAATTTCTGTCTTTTTCCCCCAAGACAAAGGGAATTTCTGTCTTTTTTGCCCCAAAATAAGAAGAATTTCTGACTCATTACCCTGAAATAAGTGAAATTTCTGCAATTTTGCCCCAATATAAGGGAAATTTCTGCCTTTTTGCTCTCAAATAAGGGGAATTGCAGCATTTTTACCTCAAAATAAGAGGAATTTCTGCATTTTTGCCACAAAATATACGGAATTTCTGCCATTTTGCCCCATAATAAGAGAAATTTCTGCAATTTTGCACCAAAATAAGGGGAATTTCTCCTTTATTGCCCCAAAAGAAAGGAAATTTCAGCCTTTTTACCTGAAAATAAGTGAAATTACTGCAATTTTGCCCCAAATAAAGGAAATTTCTGCAATTTTGCCCCAAAATAAGTGGAATTTCTTAGTTTTGCCCCAAAATAAGAAGAATTTCCATTTTTGCCCCACAATTAGTGAAATTTCTGCAATTTTGCCCTAAAATAAAAGTAAATTTTGCAATTTTTTCCCATAATAAAGGAAATTTCTGCAATTTTGCCCCAAAATAAGGGGAATTTCTGTTTTTTGCCCCACAATTAGGGAAGTTTCTGCAATTTTGCCCCAAAATAAGAAGAATTTCTGCTTTTTGCCCCAAAATATGGGGAATTTCTGCCTTTTTGTCCGAAAATAAGAAGAATGCATAACTTTTTGCCATAAAAAAGGGAAATTTCTTCATTTTTGCTCCAAAATGAGGGGAACTTTTGCCTTTTTGCCTCTAAATAAGTGGAATTTCTGTCTTTTTTCCCCAAAACAAATGAAATTTCTGTCTTTTTTGCCCCAAAATAAGAAAAATTTCTGACTTATTACCCTGAAATAAGTGAATTTTCTGCAAATTTGCCCCAAAATAAGCGAAATTTCTGCCTTTTGCCCCAAAATATGGGGAATTTCAGCATTTTACATCAAAATAAGGGAAATTTCTGATTTTTGCACCAAAATATGGAGAATTTCTGCCTTTTTGCCCCAAAATAAAAGGAATTTTTGCATTTTTGCACAAGATTAGGGGAATTTCTGCAATTTTTCTCTAAAATACGGGTCATTTTTGCCTTTTTGCCCGAAATTAAGTGGAATTTCTGCCTTTTTTGTCCCGAAATAAGTGAAATTTCTTCAATTTTAGCCAAAAATTAGGGATTTCATCTTTTTGCCCCAAAATAAGGGGAATTTCTGCCATTTTGCCCTGAAATATTTGAAATTTCTTAAATTTTACCCCAAAATAAGGGATATTTCTTCCTCATTGCTTCTAAATAAGGGGAATTTCAGCCTTTTTACCTCAAAATAAAGAAAATTTCTGCCTTTTTTCTCTGAAATAAGTGAAATTCCTTCATTTTTTTGCCAAAATAAGTGAAATTTCTGCAATTTTGTGTCAAAATAAGGGAAATTTCTGGAATTTTGCCCCAAAATAAGTGGAATTTCTGAGTTTTGCACCAAAATAAGGAAAATTTCTTTCTTTTTGCCCCAACATATAGGGAATTTCTGCCTTTTTGCCCCACAATTAGGGGAATTTCTGCAATTTTGCTCAAAAATACGGGGAATTTCTGCCTTTTTGCCCGAAAATAAAGGGAATGCATACCTATTTGCCATAAAAAAGGAAAATTTCTTCATTTTTGCTCCAAAATAAGGGGAATTTTTGCCTTTTTGCCTCTAAATACGTGGATTTCTGTCTTTTTTCCCCAAAACAAAGGGAATTTCTGTCTTTTTTGCCCCAAAATAAGGAAAATTTCTGACTTATTACCCTGAAATATGTGAAATTTCTGCAATTTTGCCCCAATATAAGGGAAAATTCTGCCTTTTTGCCCCTAAAGAGGGGGAATTTCAGCCTTTTTACCTCAAAATAAGGGGAATATCTGCATTTTTGCCACAAAATTTATGGAATTTCTGCCTTTATGCCCCAAAACAAGGAAAATTTCTGCTTTTTTTCTCTGAAATAAGTGAAATTTCTGCAATTTTGCCCTAAAATAAGGGAAATTTCTGCAATTTTTCCCCATAATTAGGTAAATTTCTTCAATTTTGCCCCAAAATATGGGGAATTTCTGTTTTTTGCCCCCAAATAAGGAAAATTTCTTCAATTTTGCCCTAAAATAAGGGGAATTTCTGCCTTTTGCCTCAAAATAAGGTGAATTTCTGCCCTTTTGCCCCTAAATAAATAAAATTACTGTATTATTTATTCCAAAATTAGGTGAATTTCTGCAATTTTGCTTTATAATACAGGGATTTTCTGCCTTTTTCGCCAAAAATAAGGAGAATTTCTGCCATTTTGCCGCGAAATAAGTGAAAATTCTGCAGTTTTACCCCAAAATAAGGGGAATTTCTGCCTTTTTGCCCCGAAATTAGATGAATTTCTGTAATTTTGCTCAGAAATACGGAAAATTTCTGCCTTTTTGCCTGAAATAACAAAAAATGTATACCTTTTTGCCATAAAAAGGGAAATTTCTTCATTTTTGCCTGAAAATAAGAGAATTTTCCGCATTTTTGACTCAAAATAAGTGAAATTTTTGCCTTTTCCCCAAAAATAAATGAAATTTCTATCTTTTTGTCCCAAAATAAAGAGAATATCTGACTTTTTGGCCAAAAATAAAAGGAATTTCAGACTTTTTACCTCAAAATAAAGGTAATTTCTTCCTTTTTGCCCCAACATATGGGGAATTTCTGCTTTTTGCCCCAAAATAAGAAAAATTTCTGCAATTTTGTACCAAAATAAAAGAAATTTCTGCCTTTTTGCCTCTAAATAAGTGGAATTTCTGTCTTTTTACCCCAAAACAAAGGGAATTTATGACTTTTTTGCACCAAAATTAGGGGAATTTCTGACTTATTACCCTAAAATAAGTGTAATTTCTGGAATTTTTCCCCAAAATAATTGAAATTTCAGCCTTTTTGCCCCCAAAAAGGAAATTTCAGCCTTTTTACTTCAAAATAAGGGGAATTTCTGCATTTTTGCCACAAAATATTAGGAATTTCTGCCTTTATGCCCCAAAATAAGGAAAATTTCTGCCTTTTTTCTCAGAAATAAGTGAAATTTATGCAATTTTGCCCCAAAATAAGTGGAATTTCTGAGTTTTGCCCCAAAATAAGGAGAATTTCTGTCTTTTTGCCCCAACATATAAAAAATTTCTGCATTTTTGCCCCACAATTAGGGGAATTTCTGCAATTTTGCTCCAAAATACGGGGAATTTCTGCCTTTTTGCCCGAAAATAAGGGGAATGCATATTTTTTTGCCATATAAAAAAGAAATTTCTTCATTTTTACTCCAAAATAAGGGGAATTTCTGCCTTTTTGCCTCTAAATAAGTGGAATTTCTGTCTTTTTCCCCCAAAACAAAGGGAATTTCACTCTTTTTTGCCCCAAAATAAGGGGAATTTCTGACTTATTACCCTGAATTAAGTGAAATTTCTGCAATTTTGCCCCAATATAAGGGAAATTTCTGCCTTTTTGCTCCCAAATAAGGGGAATTTCAGCCTTTTTAACTCAAAATAAAGGGAATTTCTGCATTTTTGCCACAAAATATACGGAATTTCTGACTTTTTGCCCCATAATAGGGCAAATGTCTGCAATTTTGCCCCAAAATAAGGGGAATTTCTCCTTTTTTGCCCCAAAATAAAGAAAATTTCAGCCTTTTTACCTGAAAATAAGTGAAATTACTGCAATTTTGCCCCAAATAAGGGAAATTTCCGCAATTTTGCCACAAAATATGTGGAATTTCTTAATTTTGCCCCAAAATAAGGAGAATTTCTGCCTTTTTGCCACACAATTAGTGAAATTTCTGCAATTTTGCCCTAAAATAAAAGAAATTTCTGCAATTTTGCCACAAAATAAGGGGAATTTTTGTTTTTTGCCCCACAATTAGGGAAAGTTCTGCAATTTTGCCTCAAAATAAGAAGAATTTCTGCCTTTTGCCCCAAAATATGGGGAATTTCTGCCTTTTTGTCTGAAAATAAGAAGAATGGATACTTTTTTGCCATAAAAAAGGGAAATTTCTTCATTTTTGCTCCAAAATAAGGGGAACTTTTGCCTTTTTGCCTCTAAATAAGTGGAATTTCTGTCTTTTTTCCCCAAAACAAAAAAAAAATTTCTGTCTTTTTGTCCCAAAATAAGAAAAATTTCAGACTTAGTACCCTGAAATAAGTGAAATTTCTGCACATTTGCCCCAAAATAAGAGAAATTTCTGCCTTTTGTCCCAAAATATGGGGAATTTCAGCATTTTACATCAAAATAAGGGAAATTTCTGATTTTTGCACCAAAATATGGAGGATTTCTGCCTTTTTGCCCCAAAATAAAGGGAATTTCTGCATTTTTGCACCAATATTAGGGGAATTTCTGCAATTTTGCTCAAAAATACGGGTCATTTCTGCCTTTTTGCCCGAAATTAAGTGGAATTTCTGCCTTTTTTGTCCCGAAATAAGTGAAATTTCTTCAATTTTAGCCAAAAATTAGGGATTTCATCTTTTTGCCCCAAAATGAGGAGAATTTCTGCCATTTTGCCTGAAATATTTGAAATTTCTTTAATTTTACCCCAAAATAAGAGGAATTTCTGCCTTTTTGCCCCTAAATAATGGGAATTTCAGCCTTTTTACCTCAAAATAAGGAAAATTTCTGCCTTTTTTCTCTGAAATAGGTGAAATTTCTTCATTTTTTTTGTCAAAATAAGTGAAATTTCTGTAATTTTGCGTCAAAATAAGGAAAATTTCTAAAATTTTCCCCAAAATAAGTGGAATTTCTGAGTTTTGCCCCAAAATAAGGAGAATTTCTTTCTTTTTGCCCCAACATATAGGGAATTTCTGACTTTTTGACCCAAATTAGGGGAATTTCTGCAATTTTGCTCAAAAATATGGGGAATTTCTGTCTTTTTGCCTCTAAATAAGTGGAATTTCTGTGTTTTTCCCCCAAGACAAAGGGAATTTCTGTCTTTTTTGCCCCAAAATAAGAAGAATTTCTGACTCATTACCCTGAAATAAGTGAAATTTCTGCAATTTTGCCCCAATATAAGGGAAATTTCTGCCTTTTTGCTCTCAAATAAGGGGAATTGCAGCATTTTTACCTCAAAATAAGAGGAATTTCTGCATTTTTGCCACAAAATATACGGAATTTCTGCCATTTTGCCCCATAATAAGAGAAATTTCTGCAATTTTGCACCAAAATAAGGGGAATTTCTCCTTTATTGCCCCAAAAGAAAGGAAATTTCAGCCTTTTTACCTGAAAATAAGTGAAATTACTGCAATTTTGCCCCAAATAAAGGAAATTTCTGCAATTTTGCCCCAAAATAAGTGGAATTTCTTAGTTTTGCCCCAAAATAAGAAGAATTTCCATTTTTGCCCCACAATTAGTGAAATTTCTGCAATTTTGCCCTAAAATAAAAGTAAATTTTGCAATTTTTTCCCATAATAAAGGAAATTTCTGCAATTTTGCCCCAAAATAAGGGGAATTTCTGTTTTTTGCCCCACAATTAGGGAAGTTTCTGCAATTTTGCCCCAAAATAAGAAGAATTTCTGCTTTTTGCCCCAAAATATGGGGAATTTCTGCCTTTTTGTCCGAAAATAAGAAGAATGCATAACTTTTTGCCATAAAAAAGGGAAATTTCTTCATTTTTGCTCCAAAATGAGGGGAACTTTTGCCTTTTTGCCTCTAAATAAGTGGAATTTCTGTCTTTTTTCCCCAAAACAAATGAAATTTCTGTCTTTTTTGCCCCAAAATAAGAAAAATTTCTGACTTATTACCCTGAAATAAGTGAATTTTCTGCAAATTTGCCCCAAAATAAGCGAAATTTCTGCCTTTTGCCCCAAAATATGGGGAATTTCAGCATTTTACATCAAAATAAGGGAAATTTCTGATTTTTGCACCAAAATATGGAGAATTTCTGCCTTTTTGCCCCAAAATAAAAGGAATTTTTGCATTTTTGCACAAGATTAGGGGAATTTCTGCAATTTTTCTCTAAAATACGGGTCATTTTTGCCTTTTTGCCCGAAATTAAGTGGAATTTCTGCCTTTTTTGTCCCGAAATAAGTGAAATTTCTTCAATTTTAGCCAAAAATTAGGGATTTCATCTTTTTGCCCCAAAATAAGGGGAATTTCTGCCATTTTGCCCTGAAATATTTGAAATTTCTTAAATTTTACCCCAAAATAAGGGGTATTTCTTCCTCATTGCTTCTAAATAAGGGGAATTTCAGCCTTTTTACCTCAAAATAAAGAAAATTTCTGCCTTTTTTTCTCTGAAATAAGTGAAATTCCTTCATTTTTTTGCCAAAATAAGTGAAATTTCTGCAATTTTGTGTCAAAATAAGGGAAATTTCTGGAATTTTGCCCCAAAATAAGTGGAATTTCTGAGTTTTGCACCAAAATAAGGAGAATTTCTTTCTTTTTGCCCCAACATATAGGGAATTTCTGCCTTTTTGCCCCACAATTAGGGGAATTTCTGCAATTTTGCTCAAAAATACGGGGAATTTCTGCCTTTTTGCCCGAAAATAAAGGGAATGCATACCTATTTGCCATAAAAAAGGAAAATTTCTTCATTTTTGCTCCAAAATAAGGGGAATTTTTGCCTTTTTGCCTCTAAATACGTGGATTTCTGTCTTTTTTCCCCAAAACAAAGGGAATTTCTGTCTTTTTTGCCCCAAAATAAGGAAAATTTCTGACTTATTACCCTGAAATATGTGAAATTTCTGCAATTTTGCCCCAATATAAGGGAAAATTCTGCCTTTTTGCCCCTAAAGAGGGGGAATTTCAGCCTTTTTACCTCAAAATAAGGGGAATATCTGCATTTTTGCCACAAAATTTATGGAATTTCTGCCTTTATGCCCCAAAACAAGGAAAATTTCTGCTTTTTTTCTCTGAAATAAGTGAAATTTCTGCAATTTTGCCCTAAAATAAGGGAAATTTCTGCAATTTTTCCCCATAATTAGGTAAATTTCTTCAATTTTGCCCCAAAATATGGGGAATTTCTGTTTTTTGCCCCCAAATAAGGAAAATTTCTTCAATTTTGCCCTAAAATAAGGGGAATTTCTGCCTTTTGCCTCAAAATAAGGTGAATTTCTGCCCTTTTGCCCCTAAATAAATAAAATTACTGTATTATTTATTCCAAAATTAGGTGAATTTCTGCAATTTTGCTTTATAATACAGGGATTTTCTGCCTTTTTCGCCAAAAATAAGGAGAATTTCTGCCATTTTGCCGCGAAATAAGTGAAAATTCTGCAGTTTTACCCCAAAATAAGGGGAATTTCTGCCTTTTTGCCCCGAAATTAGATGAATTTCTGTAATTTTGCTCAGAAATACGGAAAATTTCTGCCTTTTTGCCTGAAATAACAAAAAATGTATACCTTTTTGCCATAAAAAGGGAAATTTCTTCATTTTTGCCTGAAAATAAGAGAATTTTCCGCATTTTTGACTCAAAATAAGTGAAATTTTTGCCTTTTCCCAAAAAATAAATGAAATTTCTATCTTTTTGTCCCAAAATAAAGGGAATATCTGAATTTTTGGCCAAAAATAAAAGGAATTTCAGACTTTTTACGTCAAAATAAAGGTAATTTCTTCCTTTTTGCCCCAACATATGGGGAATTTCTGCTTTTTGCCCCAAAATAAGAAAAATTTCTGCAATTTTGTACCAAAATAAAAGAAATTTCTGCCTTTTTGCCTCTAAATAAGTGGAATTTCTGTCTTTTTACCCCAAAACAAAGGGAATTTATGACTTTTTTGCCCCAAAATTAGGAGAATTTCTGACTTATTACCCTGAAATAAGTGTAATTTCTGGAATTTTTCCCCAAAATAATTGAAATTTCTGCCTTTTTGCCCCCAAATAAAGGAAATTTCAGCCTTTTTACTTCAAAATAAGGGGAATTTCTGCATTTTTGCCACAAAATATTTGGAATTTCTGCCTTTATGCCCCAAAATAAGGAAAATTTCTGCCTTTTTTCTCAGAAATAAGTGAAATTTATGCAATTTTGCCCCAAAATAAGTGGAATTTCTGAGTTTTGCCCCAAAATAAGGAGAATTTCTGTCTTTTTGCCCCAACATATAAAAAATTTCTGCATTTTTGCCCCACAATTAGGGGAATTTCTGCAATTTTGCTCCAAAATACGGGGAATTTCTGCCTTTTTGCTCGAAAATAAGGGGAATGCATATTTTTTTGCCGTATAAAAAAGAAATTTCTTCATTTTTGCTCCAAAATAAGGGGAATTTCTGCCTTTTTGCCTCTAAATAAGTGGAATTTCTGTCTTTTTCCCCCAAAACAAAGGGAATTTCACTCTTTTTTGCCCCAAAATAAGGGGAATTTCTGACTTATTACCCTGAATTAAGTGAAATTTCTGCAATTTTGCCCCAATATAAGGGAAATTTCTGCCTTTTTGCTCCCAAATAAGGGGAATTTCAGCCTTTTTAACTCAAAATAAGGGGAATTTCTGCATTTTTGCCACAAAATATACGGAATTTCTGACTTTTTGCCCCATAATAGGGCAAATGTCTGCAATTTTGCCCCAAAATAAGGGGAATTTCTCCTTTTTTGCCCCAAAATAAAGAAAATTTCAGCCTTTTTACCTGAAAATAAGTGAAATTACTGCAATTTTGCCCCAAATAAGGGAAATTTCCGCAATTTTGCCACAAAATATGTGGAATTTCTTAATTTTGCCCCAAAATAAGGAGAATTTCTGCCTTTTTGCCACACAATTAGTGAAATTTCTGCAATTTTGCCCTAAAATAAAAGAAATTTCTGCAATTTTGCCACAAAATAAGGGGAATTTTTGTTTTTGCCCCACAATTAGGGAAAGTTCTGCAATTTTGCCTCAAAATAAGAAGAATTTCTGCCTTTTGCCCCAAAATATGGGGAATTTCTGCCTTTTTGTCTGAAAATAAGAAGAATGGATACTTTTTTGCCATAAAAAAGGGAAATTTCTTCATTTTTGCTCCAAAATAAGGGGAACTTTTGCCTTTTTGCCTCTAAATAAGTGGAATTTCTGTCTTTTTTCCCCAAAACAAAAAAAAAATTTCTGTCTTTTTGTCCCAAAATAAGAAAAATTTCAGACTTAGTACCCTGAAATAAGTGAAATTTCTGCACATTTGCCCCAAAATAAGAGAAATTTCTGCCTTTTGTCCCAAAATATGGGGAATTTCAGCATTTTACATCAAAATAAGGGAAATTTCTGATTTTTGCACCAAAATATGGAGGATTTCTGCCTTTTTGCCCCAAAATAAAGGGAATTTCTGCATTTTTGCACCAATATTAGGGGAATTTCTGCAATTTTGCTCAAAAATACGGGTCATTTCTGCCTTTTTGCCCGAAATTAAGTGGAATTTCTGCCTTTTTTGTCCCGAAATAAGTGAAATTTCTTCAATTTTAGCCAAAAATTAGGGATTTCATCTTTTTGCCCCAAAATGAGGAGAATTTCTGCCATTTTGCCTGAAATATTTGAAATTTCTTTAATTTTACCCCAAAATAAGAGGAATTTCTGCCTTTTTGCCCCTAAATAATGGGAATTTCAGCCTTTTTACCTCAAAATAAGGAAAATTTCTGCCTTTTTTCTCTGAAATAGGTGAAATTTCTTCATTTTTTTGTCAAAATAAGTGAAATTTCTGTAATTTTGCGTCAAAATAAGGAAAATTTCTAAAATTTTCCCCAAAATAAGTGGAATTTCTGAGTTTTGCCCCAAAATAAGGAGAATTTCTTTCTTTTTGCCCCAACATATAGGGAATTTCTGACTTTTTGACCCAAATTAGGGGAATTTCTGCAATTTTGCTCAAAAATATGGGGAATTTCTGTCTTTTTGCCTCTAAATAAGTGGAATTTCTGTCTTTTTCCCCCAAGACAAAGGGAATTTCTGTCTTTTTTGCCCCAAAATAAGAAGAATTTCTGACTCATTACCCTGAAATAAGTGAAATTTCTGCAATTTTGCCCCAATATAAGGGAAATTTCTGCCTTTTTGCTCTCAAATAAGGGGAATTGCAGCATTTTTACCTCAAAATAAGAGGAATTTCTGCATTTTTGCCACAAAATATACGGAATTTCTGCCATTTTGCCCCATAATAAGAGAAATTTCTGCAATTTTGCACCAAAATAAGGGGAATTTCTCCTTTATTGCCCCAAAAGAAAGGAAATTTCAGCCTTTTTACCTGAAAATAAGTGAAATTACTGCAATTTTGCCCCAAATAAAGGAAATTTCTGCAATTTTGCCCCAAAATAAGTGGAATTTCTTAGTTTTGCCCCAAAATAAGAAGAATTTCCATTTTTGCCCCACAATTAGTGAAATTTCTGCAATTTTGCCCTAAAATAAAAGTAAATTTTGCAATTTTTTCCCATAATAAAGGAAATTTCTGCAATTTTGCCCCAAAATAAGGGGAATTTCTGTTTTTTGCCCCACAATTAGGGAAGTTTCTGCAATTTTGCCCCAAAATAAGAAGAATTTCTGCTTTTTGCCCCAAAATATGGGGAATTTCTGCCTTTTTGTCCGAAAATAAGAAGAATGCATAACTTTTTGCCATAAAAAAGGGAAATTTCTTCATTTTTGCTCCAAAATGAGGGGAACTTTTGCCTTTTTGCCTCTAAATAAGTGGAATTTCTGTCTTTTTTCCCCAAAACAAATGAAATTTCTGTCTTTTTTGCCCCAAAATAAGAAAAATTTCTGACTTATTACCCTGAAATAAGTGAATTTTCTGCAAATTTGCCCCAAAATAAGCGAAATTTCTGCCTTTTGCCCCAAAATATGGGGAATTTCAGCATTTTACATCAAAATAAGGGAAATTTCTGATTTTTGCACCAAAATATGGAGAATTTCTGCCTTTTTGCCCCAAAATAAAAGGAATTTTTGCATTTTTACACAATATTAGGGGAATTTCTGCAATTTTTCTCCAAAATACGGGTCATTTTTGCCTTTTTGCCCGAAATTAAGTGGAATTTCGCCTTTTTGTCCCGAAATAAGTGAAATTTCTTCAATTTTAGCCAAAAATTAGGGATTTCATTTTTTGCCCCAAAATAAGGGGTATTTCTGCCATTTTGCCCTGAAATATTTGAAATTTCTTAAATTTTACCCCAAAATAAGGGGTATTTCGGCCTCATTGCTTCTAAATAAGGGGAATTTCAGCCTTTTTACCTCAAAATAAAGAAAATTTCTGCCTTTTTTCTCTGAAATAAGTGAAATTTCTTCAATTTTTTGCCAAAATAAGTGAAATTTCTGCAATTTTGTGTCAAAATAAGGGAAATTTCTGGAATTTTGCCCTAAAATAAGTGGAATTTCTGAGTTTTGCACCAAAATAAGGAGAATTTCTTTCTTTTTGCCCCAACATATAGGGAATTTCTGCCTTTTTGCCCCACAATTAGGGGAATTTCTGCAATTTTGCTCAAAAATACGGGGAATTTCTGCCTTTTTGCCCGAAAATAAAGGGAATGCATACTTATTTGCCATAAAAAAGGAAAATTTCTTCATTTTTGCTCCAAAATAAGGGGAATTTTTGCCTTTTTGCCTCTAAATACGTGGATTTCTGTCTATTTTCCCCAAAACAAAGGGAATTTCTGTCTTTTTTGCCCCCAAATAAGGAAAATTTCTGACTTATTACCCTGAAATAAGTGAAATTTCTGCAATTTTGCCCCAATATAAGGGAAAATTCTGCCTTTTTGCCCCCAAAGAGGGGGAATTTCAGCCTTTTTACCTAAAAATAAGGGGAATTTCTGCAGTTTTGCCACAAAATTTATGGAATTTCTGCCTTTATGCCCCAAAATAAGGAAAATTTCTGCCTTTTTTCTCTGAAATAAGTGAAATTACTGCAATTTTGCCCCAAAATAAGGGGAATTTCTGAGTTTTGCCCCAAAAGAAGAAGAATTTCTGTCTTTTTGCCCCAACATATAAAGAATTTCTGCCTTCTTGCCCCACAATTAGGGGAATTTCTGCAATTTTTCTCCAAAATGCGGGGGATTTCTGCCTTTTTGCATGAAAATAAGGGGAATGTTTACCTTTGCCATAAAAAAGGGAAATTTCTTCATTTTTGCTCCAAAATAAGGGGAATTTCTGCCTTTTTGCCTCTAAATAAGTGGAATTTCTGTCTTTTTCCCCCAAAACAAAGAGAATTTCTGTCTTTTTTGCCCCAAAATAAGAAAAATTTCTGCATTTTGCCCCAAAATAATGGGAATTTTTGCCTTTTTGCCCCTAAATAAGAAAAAATTTCGCTTTTTTATTCTGAAATAAGTGAAATTTCTGCAATTTTGCCCTAAAATAAGGGAAATTTCTGCAATTTTTCGCCATAATTAGTTAAATTTCTGCAATTTTGCCCCAAAATATGGGGAATTTCTGTTTTTTGCCCCCAAATAAGGAAAATTTCTTCAATTTTGCCCTAAAATAAGGGGAATTTCTGCCTTTTGCCTCAAAATAAGGTGAATTTCTGCCCTTTTGCCCCTAAATAAGTAAAATTACTGTATTATTTATTCCAAAATTAGGTGAATTTCTGCAATTTTGCTCCATAATACAGGGATTTTCTGCCTTTTTAGCCAAAAAAAAGGAGAATTTCTGCCATTTTGCCACAAAATAAGTGAAATTTCTGCAGTTTTACCCCAAAATAAGGGGAATTTCTGCCTTTTTGCCCCGAAATTAGAGGAATTTTTGTAATTTTGCTCAGAAATATGGGGAATTTCTGCCTTTTTGCCTGAAATAACAAAAAATGTATACCTTTTTGCCATAAAAAGGGAAATTTCTTCATTTTTGCCCGAAAATAAGAGAATTTTCCGCATTTTTGACTCAAAATAAGTCAAATTTTTGCGTCTTCCCCAAAAATAAATGAAATTTCTATCTTTTTGCCCCAAAATAAATGGAATATCTGACTTTTTGGCCAAAAATAAAAGGAATTTCAGACTTTTTACCTCAAAATAAAGGTAATTTCTTCCTTTTTGCCCCAAAATATGGGGAATTTCTGCTTTTTGCCCCAAAATAAGAAAAATTTCTGCAATTTTGTACCAAAATAAAAGAAATTTCTGTCTTTTTGCCCCAAAATAAGAAAATTTCTGCCTTTTTTTCCAAAAATAAGTGAAATTTCTGATATTTTGCCCCAAAATAAGGGAAATTTCTGAAATTTTGCCCCAATGTAAAGGAAATTTTTGCAATTTTGCCCCAAAATAAGAGGAATTTCTGATTTTTGCTCCTGAAAACAGGAGATTTTCTGCCTTTTTGCCCGAAAATTATGAGAATTTCGGCAATTTTGCTTCAAAATATAGGGAATTTCAGCCTTTTAGCCCCAAAATATAGGGAATTTCTGCATTTTCCCCCAATATTTGGGGAATTTCTGGAATTTACCTCTAAATAAAAGGAATTTCTGCATTTTACCTCAAAATAAGAAGAATTTCTGCCTTTTGTTCCAAAATATGGGGAATTTCTGCCTTTTTGTTCCAAAATAAAGAAAATTTCTTCAATTTTGTACTATAATAAAAGAAATTTCTTCTTTTTGCCCCACAATAAGGGGAATTTTTAACTTTTTGCCCTGAAATAAATGAAATTTCTGCAATTTTGCCCGGAAATAAGGGAAATTTGTGCCTTTTTGCCCCAAAATAAGTGGAATTTCTGCATTTTGCCCCAAAATATGGGGAATATCTGCCTTTTTGTCCGAAAATAAGAAGAATGCATAACTTTTTGGAATAAAAAGGGAAATTTCGTCATTTTTGCTCCAAAATAAGGGGAATTTTTGCCTTTTTGCCTCTAAATAAGTGGAATTTCTGTCTTTTTTGTCCTAAAATAAGGAAAATTTCTGACTTATTACCCTGAAATAAGTGAAATTTCTGCAATTTTGCCCCAATATAAGGGAAATTTCTGCCTTTTTGCCCCCAAATAAGGTGGATTTCAGCCTTTTTACCTCAAAATAACGGGAATTTCTTCATTTTTGCCACAAAATATTAGGAATTTCTGCCTTTTTGCCCCAAAATAAGGAAAATTTCTGCCTTTTTTCTCTGAAATAAGTGAAATTTCTGCAATTTTGCCCCAAAGTAAGTGAAATTTCTGCAATTTTGCCCCAAAATAAGTAATATTTCTGGAATTTTGCCCCAAAATAAGTGGAATTTCTGAGTTTTGCCCTAAAATAAGGAGAATTTCTGCCTTTTTGCCCCACAATTAGGGGAATTTCTGCAATTATGCTCCAAAATACGGGGAATTTCTGCCTTTTTGACCGAAAATAAGGAGAATGCATACCTTTTTGCCATAAAAAAAATTTCTTCATTTTTTCCTCAAAATAAGGGAAATTTTTGCCATTTTACCCTGAAATCTGTGAAATTTCTGAGATTTTACCCCAAAATAAGGTGAATTTCTGCCTTTTTGCCCCAAAATAATGGCAATTTCTGCCTTTTTGCCCCAAAATAAGAAAAATTTTTGCTTTTTTTCTCTGAAATAAGTGAAATTTCTGCAATTTTGCCCTTAAATAAGGGAAATTTCTGCAATTTTTCCCTATAATAAGGGAATTTTCTGCAATTTTGCCCCAAAATACAGGGAAATTCTGTTTTTTGCCCCCAAATAAGGGAAATTTCTGCAATTTTGCCAAAAATAAGGGGAATTTCTGCTTTTTGCCCCAAAATAAGGAGAACTTCTGCCTTTTTGCCCCAAAGTAAAAAAAATTACTGTATTTTTTACCCCTAAATTAGGTGAATTTCTGCAATTTTACTCCAAAATACGGGGATTTTTGCCTTTTTGCCCGAAATTAAAGGGAATATATACCTTTTTGCCATAAAAAAAGGAAATTTCTTCATTTTTGCTCCAAAATAAGGGGATTTTCTAACTTTTTGACTCAAAATAAGTGCCATTTCTGCCTTTTGCCCAAAAATAAACGAAATTTCTCTCTTTTTTCCAAAAATAAGGTGAATTTCTGACATTTTGTTTCAAAATAAGGGAAATTTCAGCCTTTTTACCTCAAAATAAGGGAAATTTCTGCCTTTTTGCCCCCAAAATAAAGGGAATTTCTGCATTTTTGCACCAATATTAGGGGAATTTCTGCAATTTTGCTCCAAAATACAGGTCATTTCTGCCTTTATGCAAGAAATTAAGTGGAATTTATGCCTTTTTGTCCCGAAATAAGTGAAATTTCTTCAATTTTAGCCAAAAATTAGGGATTTTGTCTTTTTGCCCCAAAATAAGGGGAATTTCTGCCATTTTGCCCTGAAATATTTGAAATTTCTGCAATTTTACCCAAAAATAAGGGGAATTTCTGCCTTTTTGCTCCAAAATAAGAGGAATTTCAGTCTTATTACCTCAAAATAAGGGGAATTTCTGCCATTTTGCCCCAAAATATAAGGAATTTCTGCCTTTTTGCCCCAAAATAAGGAAAATTTCTGCAATTTTGCCCCAAAATAAGGAAAATTTCACTTTTTGCACCAAAATAAAGGAAGTTTCAGTTTTTTTACCTGAAAATATGTGAAATTTCTGCAATTTTGCCCCAAATAAGGGAAATTTCTGCAATTTTGTCCTAAAATAAAGGAAATTTCTGGAATTTTGCCCCAAGATAAAAGAAATTTCTGATTTTTGCCTCAAAATATAGATAATTTCTGCCTTTTGCCCCAAAATTAGGGGAATTTCTGCAATTTTGCTCCAAAATACGGGGAATTTCTGCCTTTTTGCCCGAAAATAAGGGGAATGCATACCTTTTTGCCATAAAAAAGGGGAATTTCTTCATTTTTGCTCCAAAATAAGGGGAATTTCTGCCTTTTTGCCTCTAAATAAGTGGAATTTTTGTCTTTTCCCCAAAAACAAAAGGAATTTCTCTCTTTTTTGCCACAAAATAAAGAAAATTTCTGACTTATTACCCTGAAATAAGTGAAAGTTCTGCAATTTTGCCCCAAAAAAGGAAAATTTCTGCCTTTTTGCCCTGAAATATGTGAAATTTCTTCAATTTTACCCCAAAATAAGGTGAATTTCTGCCTTTTGGCCCCAAAATAATGGGAATTTCTGCCTTTTTGCCCCCAAAAAAGAAAAATTTTACCTTTTTTTCTCTGAAATAAGTGAAATTTCTTCAATTTTGCCCTAAAATAAGGAAAATTTCTGCAATTTTTCCCCATAATAAGGGAAATTTCTGCAATTTTGCCCAAAAATAAGGGGAATTTATGTTTTTTGCCCCCAAATAAGAGAAATTTCTGCAATTTTGCCCTAAAATGATGGGAATTTCTGCATTTTGCCCCTAAATAATGAGAATTTCTGCCTTTTTGCCCTAAAATAAAGAATATTACTGTATTTTTTACCCCAAAATCAGGTGAATTTCTGCAATTTTGCTCCAAAATACAGGGATTTTCTGCCTTTTTCGCCAATAATAAGGAGAATTTCTGCCATTTTGCCGCGAAATAAGTGAAATTTCTGCAGTTTTACCACAAAATAAGGGGATTTTCTGCCTTTTTGCCACAAAATTAGGGGAATTTCTGCAATTTTGCTCCAAAATACGGGGAGTTTCTGCCTTTTGCCTGAAAATAAAGGGAATGTATACCTTTTTGCCATTAAAAAGGGAAATTTTTTCATTTTAGCCCGAAAATAAGGGGATTTTTCCGCCTTTTTGACTCAAAATAAGTGCAATTTCTTCCTTTTCCCCAAAAATAAACGAAATTTCTGTCTTTTTGCCCCAAAATAAGGGGAATTTCTGCCTTTTTGCCCCGAAATTAGAGGAATTTTTGTAATTTTGCTCAGAAATATGGGGAATTTCTGCCTTTTTGCCTGAAATAACAAAAAATGTATACCTTTTTGCCATAAAAAGGGAAATTTCTTCATTTTTGCCCGAAAATAAGAGAATTTTCCGCATTTTTGACTCAAAATAAGTCAAATTTTTGCGTCTTCCCCAAAAATAAATGAAATTTCTATCTTTTTGCCCCAAAATAAATGGAATATCTGACTTTTTGGCCAAAAATAAAAGGAATTTCAGACTTTTTACCTCAAAATAAAGGTAATTTCTTCCTTTTTGCCCCAAAATATGGGGAATTTCTGCTTTTTGCCCCAAAATAAGAAAAATTTCTGCAATTTTGTACCAAAATAAAAGAAATTTCTGTCTTTTTGCCCCAAAATAAGAAAATTTCTGCCTTTTTTTCCAAAAATAAGTGAAATTTCTGATATTTTGCCCCAAAATAAGGGAAATTTCTGAAATTTTGCCCCAATGTAAAGGAAATTTTTGCAATTTTGCCCCAAAATAAGAGGAATTTCTGATTTTTGCTCCTGAAAACAGGAGATTTTCTGCCTTTTTGCCCGAAAATTATGAGAATTTCGGCAATTTTGCTTCAAAATATAGGGAATTTCAGCCTTTTAGCCCCAAAATATAGGGAATTTCTGCATTTTCCCCCAATATTTGGGGAATTTCTGGAATTTACCTCTAAATAAAAGGAATTTCTGCATTTTACCTCAAAATAAGAAGAATTTCTGCCTTTTGTTCCAAAATATGGGGAATTTCTGCCTTTTTGTTCCAAAATAAAGAAAATTTCTTCAATTTTGTACTATAATAAAAGAAATTTCTTCTTTTTGCCCCACAATAAGGGGAATTTTTAACTTTTTGCCCTGAAATAAATGAAATTTCTGCAATTTTGCCCGGAAATAAGGGAAATTTGTGCCTTTTTGCCCCAAAATAAGTGGAATTTCTGCATTTTGCCCCAAAATATGGGGAATATCTGCCTTTTTGTCCGAAAATAAGAAGAATGCATAACTTTTTGGAATAAAAAGGGAAATTTCGTCATTTTTGCTCCAAAATAAGGGGAATTTTTGCCTTTTTGCCTCTAAATAAGTGGAATTTCTGTCTTTTTTGTCCTAAAATAAGGAAAATTTCTGACTTATTACCCTGAAATAAGTGAAATTTCTGCAATTTTGCCCCAATATAAGGGAAATTTCTGCCTTTTTGCCCCCAAATAAGGTGGATTTCAGCCTTTTTACCTCAAAATAACGGGAATTTCTTCATTTTTGCCACAAAATATTAGGAATTTCTGCCTTTTTGCCCCAAAATAAGGAAAATTTCTGCCTTTTTTCTCTGAAATAAGTGAAATTTCTGCAATTTTGCCCCAAAGTAAGTGAAATTTCTGCAATTTTGCCCCAAAATAAGTAATATTTCTGGAATTTTGCCCCAAAATAAGTGGAATTTCTGAGTTTTGCCCTAAAATAAGGAGAATTTCTGCCTTTTTGCCCCACAATTAGGGGAATTTCTGCAATTATGCTCCAAAATACGGGGAATTTCTGCCTTTTTGACCGAAAATAAGGAGAATGCATACCTTTTTGCCATAAAAAAAATTTCTTCATTTTTTCCTCAAAATAAGGGAAATTTTTGCCATTTTACCCTGAAATCTGTGAAATTTCTGAGATTTTACCCCAAAATAAGGTGAATTTCTGCCTTTTTGCCCCAAAATAATGGCAATTTCTGCCTTTTTGCCCCAAAATAAGAAAAATTTTTGCTTTTTTTCTCTGAAATAAGTGAAATTTCTGCAATTTTGCCCTTAAATAAGGGAAATTTCTGCAATTTTTCCCTATAATAAGGGAATTTTCTGCAATTTTGCCCCAAAATACAGGGAAATTCTGTTTTTTGCCCCCAAATAAGGGAAATTTCTGCAATTTTGCCAAAAATAAGGGGAATTTCTGCTTTTTGCCCCAAAATAAGGAGAACTTCTGCCTTTTTGCCCCAAAGTAAAAAAAATTACTGTATTTTTTACCCCTAATTTAGGTGAATTTCTGCAATTTTACTCCAAAATACGGGGATTTTTGCCTTTTTGCCCGAAATTAAAGGGAATATATACCTTTTTGCCATAAAAAAAGGAAATTTCTTCATTTTTGCTCCAAAATAAGGGGATTTTCTAACTTTTTGACTCAAAATAAGTGCCATTTCTGCCTTTTGCCCAAAAATAAACGAAATTTCTCTCTTTTTTCCAAAAATAAGGTGAATTTCTGACATTTTGTTTCAAAATAAGGGAAATTTCAGCCTTTTTACCTCAAAATAAGGGAAATTTCTGCCTTTTTGCCCCCAAAATAAAGGGAATTTCTGCATTTTTGCACCAATATTAGGGGAATTTCTGCAATTTTGCTCCAAAATACAGGTCATTTCTGCCTTTATGCAAGAAATTAAGTGGAATTTATGCCTTTTTGTCCCGAAATAAGTGAAATTTCTTCAATTTTAGCCAAAAATTAGGGATTTTGTCTTTTTGCCCCAAAATAAGGGGAATTTCTGCCATTTTGCCCTGAAATATTTGAAATTTCTGCAATTTTACCCAAAAATAAGGGGAATTTCTGCCTTTTTGCTCCAAAATAAGAGGAATTTCAGTCTTATTACCTCAAAATAAGGGGAATTTCTGCCATTTTGCCCCAAAATATAAGGAATTTCTGCCTTTTTGCCCCAAAATAAGGAAAATTTCTGCAATTTTGCCCCAAAATAAGGAAAATTTCACTTTTTGCACCAAAATAAAGGAAGTTTCAGTTTTTTTACCTGAAAATATGTGAAATTTCTGCAATTTTGCCCCAAATAAGGGAAATTTCTGCAATTTTGTCCTAAAATAAAGGAAATTTCTGGAATTTTGCCCCAAGATAAAAGAAATTTCTGATTTTTGCCTCAAAATATAGATAATTTCTGCCTTTTGCCCCAAAATTAGGGGAATTTCTGCAATTTTGCTCCAAAATACGGGGAATTTCTGCCTTTTTGCCCGAAAATAAGGGGAATGCATACCTTTTTGCCATAAAAAAGGGGAATTTCTTCATTTTTGCTCCAAAATAAGGGGAATTTCTGCCTTTTTGCCTCTAAATAAGTGGAATTTTTGTCTTTTCCCCAAAAACAAAAGGAATTTCTCTCTTTTTTGCCACAAAATAAAGAAAATTTCTGACTTATTACCCTGAAATAAGTGAAAGTTCTGCAATTTTGCCCCAAAAAAGGAAAATTTCTGCCTTTTTGCCCTGAAATATGTGAAATTTCTTCAATTTTACCCCAAAATAAGGTGAATTTCTGCCTTTTGGCCCCAAAATAATGGGAATTTCTGCCTTTTTGCCCCCAAAAAAGAAAAATTTTACCTTTTTTTCTCTGAAATAAGTGAAATTTCTTCAATTTTGCCCTAAAATAAGGAAAATTTCTGCAATTTTTCCCCATAATAAGGGAAATTTCTGCAATTTTGCCCAAAAATAAGGGGAATTTATGTTTTTTGCCCCCAAATAAGAGAAATTTCTGCAATTTTGCCCTAAAATGATGGGAATTTCTGCATTTTGCCCCTAAATAATGAGAATTTCTGCCTTTTTGCCCTAAAATAAAGAATATTACTGTATTTTTTACCCCAAAATCAGGTGAATTTCTGCAATTTTGCTCCAAAATACAGGGATTTTCTGCCTTTTTCGCCAATAATAAGGAGAATTTCTGCCATTTTGCCGCGAAATAAGTGAAATTTCTGCAGTTTTACCACAAAATAAGGGGATTTTCTGCCTTTTTGCCACAAAATTAGGGGAATTTCTGCAATTTTGCTCCAAAATACGGGGAGTTTCTGCCTTTTGCCTGAAAATAAAGGGAATGTATACCTTTTTGCCATTAAAAAGGGAAATTTTTTCATTTTAGCCCGAAAATAAGGGGATTTTTCCGCCTTTTTGACTCAAAATAAGTGCAATTTCTTCCTTTTCCCCAAAAATAAACGAAATTTCTGTCTTTTTGCCCCAAAATAAGGGGAATTTCTGACTTTTTGCCCTGAAATATTTGAAATTTCTGCAATTTTACCCCAAAATAAGGGGAATTTCTGCATTTTTGCCCCAAAATATAAGGAAATTCTGCCTTTTTGCCACAAAGTAAAGAAAATTTCTGCAATTTTGCCCCAAAATATTAGGAATGTCTCCCTTTTTGCCTCAAAATAAAGGAAATTTCAGCCTTTTTACCTGAAAATAAGTAAAATTTCTGCAATTTTGCCCCAAATAAGGGAAATATCTGCAATTTTGCCCCAATGTAAGGTAAATTCCTGCAATTTTGCCCCAAAATATAGGAAATTTCTGATTTTTGCTGCAAAATAAAGGGAATTTCTGCCTTTTGCCCCAAAATTAGGGTAATTTCTGCAATTTTGCTCCAAAATACGGGGAATTTCTGCCTTTTTGCCTGAAAATAAGAGAAATGCATACCTTTTTGCCATAAAAAAGGGAAATTTCTTCATTTTTGCTCCAAAATAAAAGGAATTTCTGCCTTTTTGCTTCTATGTAAGTGGAATTTCTTTCTTTTTCCCCCAAAACAAAGGGAATTTCTGTCTTTTTTGCCCCATAATAAGAAAAATTTCTGACTTTTTACCCGGAAATAAGTGAAATTTCTGCAATTTTGCCCCAAAATAAGGGAAATTTCTGCATTTTTGCAATCAAATAAAGGGAATTTCAGCCTTTTTACCTCAAAATAAGGGGAATATCTGCATTTTTGCCAAAAAATATTAGGAATTTCTACGTTTTGCCCCAAATAAGGAAAATTTCTTACTTATTACCCTGAAATAAGTGAAATTTCTGCAACTGTGCCCCAAAATAAGGGAAATTTCTGAAATTTTGCCCCAAAATAAGGGAAATTTCTGGAATTTTGCCCCAAAATAAGTGGAATTTCTGAGTTTTGCCCCAATATAAGGAGAATTTCTGTCTTTTTGCCCCAACAAATAGGGAATTTCTCCCTTTTTGCCCCACAACTAAGGGAATTTCTGCAATTTTGCTCCAAAATATAAAGAATTTCTGCCTTTATGCCCGAATATAAGGGGAATGCATACCTATTTGCCATAAAAAAGGGAAATTTCTTCATTTTTGTTACAAAATAATGGGAATTTCTGCCTTTTTGGCTCTAAATAAGTGGAATTTCTGTCTTTTTCCCCCAAAACAAAGGAAATTTCTGTCTTTTTGCCCCAAAATAAGGGGAATTTCTGACTTATTACCTTGAAATAAGTGAAAATTCTGCCATTTTGCCCCACAATAAGGGAAATTTCTGCCTTTTTGCCACAAAATAAAAAAAATTTCTGCAATTCTGTGCCAAAATAAAAGAAATTTTTACAATTTTGCCCGAAAATAAGGGAAATATCTGATTTTTGCCCCGAAATAAGGAGAATTTCTGTATTTTTTCCCCAAAATAAAGGGAATTTCTGCCTTTTTGCCCCAAAATTAGGGGAGTTTCTGCAATTTTGCTTCAAAATACAAAAAATTCTGCCTCTTTTCCCAAAAATAAGGGGAACTTCTTTCGATTTGCCCCAAATAAAGGGAATTTCTGCATTCTTGCCCCAATATTAGGGGAATTTCTGCAATTTTGCTCCAAAATACGGGGAATTTCTGCCTTTTTGCCTGAAATTAAGGGGATTTTCTGAGTTTTTCCCCCAAACAAGGGAAATTTCTGCAATTATATCCCAAATAAGGGGAATTTCTGCCATTTTGCCCTGAAATATCTGAAATGTCTGCAATTTTACCCCAAAATAAGGTGAATTTCTGCCTTTTTGCCCCAAAATAATGGGAATTTCTGCCTTTTGCCACACAATAAGAAAAATTTTTGCTTTTTTTCTCTGAAATAAGTGAAATTTCTGCAATTTTGCCTTAAAATAAAAGAAATTTCTCCAATTTTTCCCCATAATAAAGGAATTTTCTGCAATTTGCCCCAAAATAAAGGGAACTTCTGTTTTTTGTCCCCAAATAAGGGAAATTTCTGCAATTTTGCCTCAAAATAAAAGGTATTTCTCCCTTTTTGCCTCAAAATAAAAGAAATTTCAGCCTTTTTACCTGAATATAAGTGAAATTTCTGCAATTTTGCCCCAAAATAAGGTAAATTCCTGCAATTTTGCCCCAAAATTAAGGAAATTTCTGATTTTTGCTCCAAAATAAAGGGAATTTCTGCCTTTTGCCATAAAATTAGGGGAATTTCTGCAATTTTGCTCCAAAATACGGGAAATTTCTGCCTTTTGCCCGTAAATAAAAGAAATGCATACCTTTTTGCCATAAAAAAGGGAAATTTCTTCATTTTTGCTCCAAAATAAGGGGAATTTTTGCCTTTTTGCTTCTAATTAAGTGGAATTTCTTTCTTTTTCCCCCTAAACAAAGGGAATTTCTGTCTTTTTTGCCCCCAAATAAGGGGAATTTCTGACTTATTACCCTGAAATTAGTGAAATTTCTGCAATTTTGCCCCAAAATAAGGGAAATTTCTGCATTTTTGCAACCAAATAAAAGGAATTTCAGCCTTTTTACCTCAAAATAAGGGGAATATCTGCATTTTTGCCAAAAAATATTAGGAATTTCTGCCTTTTGCCCCAAATAAGGAAAATTTCTCACTTATTACCCTGAAATAAGTGAAATTTCTGCAATTGTGCCCCAAATTAAGGGAAATTTCTGCAATTTTGCCCCAAAATAAGGGAAATTTCTGCAATTTTGCTCTAAAATAAGTGGAATTTCTGAGTTTGCCCCAATATAAGGAGAATTTCTGTCTTTTTGCCCCAACAAATAGAGAATTTCTGCCTTTTTGCCCCAAAACTAAGGGAATTTTTGCAATTTTGCTCCAAAATACGGGGAATTTCCGCCTTTATGCCTGAATATAAGGGGAATGCATACCTATTTGCCATAAAAATGGGAAATTTCTTCATTTTTGTTACAAAATAAGGGGAATTTCTGCCTTTTAGGCTCTAAATAAGTGGATTTTCTGTCTTTTTCCCCCAAAACAAAGGAAATTTCTGTCTTTTTTGCCCCAAAATAAGGGGAATTTCTGACTTATTACCCTGAAATAAGTGAAAATTCTGCCATTTTGCCACGCAATAAGGAAAATTTCTGCCTTTTTGCACCCAAATAAGGGGAATTTCAGCCTTTTTACCTCATAATAATGGGAATCTCTGCCTTTTTGCCCTAAAATAAGGAAAATTTCTGTATTTTTGCCCCAAAATAAAGAAAATTTCTGCAATTTTGTACCAAAATAAAAGTAATTTCTGAATTTTTGTCCCAAAATAAGAGAAATTTCCGCGTTTTTTCTCTGAAATAAGTGAAAGTTCTGTAATTTTGCCCCAAAAAAGGGGAATTTCTGACTTTTTGCCCTGAAATAAGGAGAATTTCTGTCTTTCTGCCCCAAAATAATGTGAATTTCTGCATTTTCCTTCAAAATTATGGGAATATGTGCAATTTTGCTCAAAATACGGGGAATTTCTGCCTTATTGCACCAAAATAAAGGGATTTTCTGCATTTTTGCACCAATATAAGGGGAATTTCTGAAATTTTGCTCCAAAATACGGGGAATTTCAACCTTATTGCCCGAAATAAAGTGGAATTTCTGCCTTTTTGCCGTGAAATATTTGAAATTTCCGCAATTTTACCCAAAAATAAGGGGAATTTCTGTTTTCGGCCCCACAATTAGGAGAATTTCTGCTTTTTGCCCCAAAATAAGGCAAATTTCTAACTTTTTGCACTGAAATAAGTGAAATTTCTGCAATTTTGCCCCAAAATAAGGGGAATTTGTGTTTTTTTGCCAAAATAAGGGGAATTTCAGCATTTTACCTCCAAATAAGGGGAATTTCTGCCTTTTTGCCACAAAATATGGGGAATTTCTGCCTATTGCCCCCAAATAAGAAAAATTTTTGCTTTTCTGCCCCAATTAACAGGAATTTTTTCCTTTTTGCCACAAAGTAAAGGGAATATCTGCCTTTTTGCCCCAAAATAATGGGAATTTCAGCTTTTTACCTCAAAATAAGGGGAATTTATGCCTTTTGTCCACAATATGGGGAATTTCTGACTTTTTGTTCCAAAATAAGGAAAATTTCTTCAATTTTGTACCAAAATAAAAGTAATTTCTGACTTTTTGCCCTGAAATAATTGAAATTTCTGCAATTTTGCCCGAAAAAAAAGGAAATTTGTGTCTTTTTGCCTCAAAATGAGGGGAATTTCTGCCATTTTGCCCCAAAATATAGGGAATTTCAGCATTTTACCTCAAAATTAAGGGAATTTCAGCCTTTTTGCAACAGAATATGGGGAATTTCTGCCTTTTTGCCACAAAATAAGAAAAATTTCTGCAATTCTGTACCAAAATAAAAAAAATTTTTTACAATTTTGCCCGAAAATAAGGGAAATCTGATTTTTGCCCCGAAATAAGGAGAATTTCTGTATTTTTGCCCCAAAATAAAGGGAATTTCTGCCTTTTTGCCCCAAAATTAGGGGAGTTTCTGCAATTATGCTTCAAAATACAGGAAATTTCTCCCTCTTTTCCCGAAAATAAGGGGAACTTTTTCCGATTTGCCCCAAATAAAGGGAATTTCTGCATTCTTGCCCCAATATTAGGGGAATTTCTGCAATTTTGCTGCAAAATACGGGGAATTTCTGCCTTTTTGCCTGAAATTAAGGGGATTTTCTGCGTTTTTGCCCCCAAACAAGGGAAATTTCTGCAATTTTACCCCAAAATAAGGTGAATTTCTGCCTTTTTGCCCCAAAATAATGGGAATTTCTGCCTTTTTGCCCCACAATAAGAAAAATTTTTGCTTTTTTTCTCTGAAATAAGTGAAATTTCTTCAATTTTGCCTTAAAATAAAAGAAATTTCTGCAATTTTTTTACATAATAAAGGAATTTTCTGCAATTTTCCCCAAAATAAAGGGAATTTCTGTTTTTTGTCCCCAAATAAGGGAAATTTCTGCAATTTTGCCCCAAAATAAAAGGTATTTCTCCTTTTTTGCCTCAAAATAAAGGAAATTTCAGCCTTTTTACCTAAAAATAAGTGAAATTTCTGCATATTTGCCCCAAATAAGGGAAATTTCTGCAATTTTGCCCTAAAATAAGGGGAATTTCTGCCTTTTGCCCCTAAATAAGGAGAATTTCTGCCTTTTTGCCCCAAAATGAAGAAAATTACTGTATTTTTTACCCCAAAAATAGGTGAATTTCTGCAATTTTGCTCCAAAATACAGGAATTTTCTGCCTTTTTCGCCAATAATAAGAAAAACTTCTGCCATTTTGCCGCGAAATAAGTGAAATTTCTGCAGTTTTACCACAAAATAAGGGGATTTTCTGCCTTTTTGCCCCAAAATTAGGGGAATTTCTGAAATTTTGTTCCAAAATACGGGGAATTTCTGCCTTTTTGCCCGAAAATAAAGAAAATGTATACCTTTTTGCCATTAAAAAGGGAAATTTCTTCATTTTTGCCCGAAAATAAGGGGATATTCCGCCTTTTTTACTCAAAATAAGTTCAATTTCTGCCTTTTCTCCAAAAATAAACGAAATTTCTGTCTTTTTGCCCCAAAATAAGGGGAATTTCTGACTTTTTGCCCCAAAAGAAAGGGAATTTCTGCCTTTTTGCCCCAAAATTAGGGGAGTTTCTGCAATTTTGCTTCAAAATACAGGAAATTTCTGCCTCTTTTCCCGAAAATAAGAGGAACTTCTTCCGATTTGCCCCAAATACAGGGAATTTCCGCATTTTTCTCCAATATTAGGGGAATTTCTGCAATTTTGCTCCAAAATACAAGGAATTTCTGCCTTTTTGCCCGAAATTAAGGGGATTTTCTGCGTTTTTGCCCCCAAACAAGAAAAATTTATCCAATTTTATCCCAAATAAGAAGAATTTCTGCCTTTTTGCCCCAATATAATGGGAATTTCTGCCTTTTTGCTCCACAATAGGAAAAATTTTTGCTTTTTTTCTCTGAAATAAGTGAAATTTCTGCAATTTTGCATTAAAATAAAAGAAATTTCTTCAATTTTTTTCCATAATAAAGGAATTTTCTGCAATTTTGCCCCAAAATAAAGGGAATTTCTGTGTTTTGTCCCCAAATAAGGGAAATTTCTGCAATTTTGTTCTAAAATAAGGGAATTTCTGCCTTTTGCCCCAAAATAAGAGGAATTTTTACCTTTTTGTCCCCAAATAAAGAAAATTACTGCATGTTTTACCCCAAAATTAGGTGAATTTCTGCAATTTTGCTCCAAAATACGGGGATTTTCTGCATATTTCGCCGAAAATAAGGGGAATTTCTGCCATTTTGCCGCAAAATAAGTGAAATTTCTGCAGTTTTACCCCAAAATAAGGGGAATTTCTGCATTTTTGGCCCCAAAATTAGTGGAATTTCTGCAATTTTGCTCCAAAATACGGGGAATTTCTGCCTTTTTGCCCGAAAATAAAGGGAATGTATACCTTTTTGCCATAAAAAAGGGAAATTTCTTCATTTTTACCCTAAAATAAGGGGATTTTCCGCATTTTTGACAAAAAATAAGTGCAATTTCTGACTTTTCCCTAAAAATAAACAAAATTTCTGTCTTTTTGCCCCCAAATAAGCGGAATTTCTGATGTTTTGCCCTAAAATAAGTTAAATTTCTAAAATTTTTCCCCAAAATAAGGTAAATGTATGCTTTTTGCCCCAAAATAAGGGGAATTTCTGCCTTTTTGCCCCAAAATAAGGGGAATTTCAGCCTTTTTACCTCAAAATAATCGGAATTTCTGCATTTCTGCCCCAAAATATGGAAAATTTCTGGCTTTTTGCCCAAAAATAAGAAACATTTCTGAAATTTGGAACCAAAATAAAAGAAATTTCTGCCTTTTTGCCCCAAAATAAGAAAATTTCTGCTTTTTTTTTCCTGAAATAAGTGAAATTTCTGCAATTTTGCCCCAAAATAAGGGAAATTTCTGCAATTTTGCCAAATGTAAAGGAAATTTCTATAATTTTCCTCAAAATAAGAGGAATTTCTGACTTTTTGCTCCCAAAAAAAGGAGATTTTCTGTCTTTTTGCCCCAAAATAAAAAGAATTTCTGCCTTTTTGCCCGAAAATTATGAGAATTTCTGCAATTTTGCTTTAAAATACGGGTAATTTCTGCCTTTTAGCCCAAAATAAAGGGATTTTCTGAATTTTACCCCAATATTTGGGGAATTTTTGCATTTTACCTCTAAATAAGGGGAATTTCTGCATTTTACCTCAAAATAAGAAGGATTTCTGCCTTTTACCCCAAAATATGGCTAATTTCTGCCTTTACGTTCAAAAATAAGGAAAACTTCTTCAATTTTGTAAAATAATAAAAGAAATTTCTGATTTTTGCACCAAAATACGGGGAATTTCTGAATTTTTGCTCTGAAATAAATAAAATTTCTGCAATTTTGCCCGAAAATAAGGGAAATTTGTGCCTTTTTTCCCCAAATTAAGGGGAATTTCGGCCTTTGCCCCAAAATATGGGGAATTTCATCATTTTACCTCAAAATAAGGGAAATTTCAGCCTTTTTGCACCAAAATATTGAGAATTTCTGCATTTTGCCCCAAAATAAAGGGAATTTCTGCATTTTTGCACCAATATTAGGGGAATTTCTGCAATTTTGCTCCAAAATACGGGTCATTTCTGCCTTTTTGCCTGAAATTAAGTGGAATTTCTGCCTTTTTGTCCCAAAATAAGTGAAATTTCTTCAATTTTAGCCAAAAATTAAGGATTTCATCTTTTTGCCCCAAAATAAGTGGAATTTCTGCCATTTTGCCCTGAAATATTTAAATTTCTGCAGTTTTACCACAAAATAAGGAAAATTTCTGCCTTTTTGCCCCAAAATAAGGGGAATTTCAGCCTTTTTACCTCATAATAATGGGAATCTCTGCCTTTTTGCCCTAAAATATGGAAAATTTCTGTATTTTTGCCCCAAAATAAAGAAAATTTCTGCAATATTGTAACAAAATAAAATTAATTTCTGCATTTTGTCCCAAAATAAGAGAAATTTCCACGTTATTTCCCTGAAATAAGTAAAATTTTTGTAATTTTGCCCCAAAATAAGGGGAATTTCTGACTTTTTGCCCTGAAATAAGGAGAATTTCTGTCTTTTTGCCCCAAAATAATGTTAATTTCTGCATTTTCCTTCAAAATTAGGGGAATATGTGCAATTTTGCTCAAAATACGTGGAATTTCTGCCTTATTGCAACAAAATAAAGGGAATTTTTGCATTTTTGCACCAATATTAGGGGAATTTCTGAAATTTTGCTCCAAAATACGGGGAATTTTAACCTTATTGCCCGAAATAAAGTGGAATTTCTGCCTTTTTGCCCTGAAATATTTGAAATTTCCACAATTTTTCCCAAAATAAGGGGAATTTCTGTTTTTGGCCCCAAAATTACAAGAATTTCTGCTTTTTGCCCCAAAATAAGGCAAATTTCTGACTTTTTTCACTAAAATAAGTGAAATTTCTGCAATTTTGCCACGAAATAAGAAGAATTTCTGCCTTTTTGCCAAAATAAGGAGAATTTCAGCATTTTACCTCCAAATAAGGGGAATTTCTGCCTTTTTGCCACATAATATGGGGAATTTCTGCCTATTGCCCCCAAATAAGAAAAATTTTTGCTTTTCTGCCCCAGTTAACAGGAATTTCCTCCTTTTTCAACAAAGTAAAGGGAATTTCTGCCTTTTTCCCCCAAATAACGGGAATTTCAGCTTTTTACCTCAAAATAAGGGGAATTTCTGCCTTTTGCCCAAAATATGGGGAATTTCTGAATTTTTGTTCCAAAATAAGGAAAATTTCTTCAATTTTGTACCAAAATAAAAGTAATTTCTGACTTTTTGCCCTGAAATAAATGAAATTTCTGCAATTTTGCCCGAAAAAAAGGGAAATTTGTGTCTTTTTGCCCCAAAATGAGGGGAATTTCTGCCTTTTTGCACCAAAATTAGGGAAGTTTCTGCAATTTTGCTTCAAAATACAGGAAATTTCAGCCTCTTATCCCGAAAATAAGAGGAACTTCTTCCAATTTGCCCCCAAAAAAGGGAATTTCTGCATTTTTCCCCAATATTAGGGGAATTTCTGCAATTTTGCTCCAAAATACAAGGAATTTCTGCCTTTTTGCCCGAAATTAAAGGGATTTTCTGCGTTTTTGCTCCCAAACAAGAGAAATTTCTGCAATTTTATCCCAAAAAAGGGGATTTTTGCCTTTTTGCCCCAATATAATGGGAATTTCTGCCTTTTTGCCCCACAATAAGAAAAATTTTTGCTTTTTTTCTCTGAAATAAGTGAAATTTCTGCAATTTTGCATTAAAATAAAAGAAATTTCTTTAATTTTTTTCCATAATAAAGGAATTTTCTGCAAATTTGCCCCAAAATAAAGGGAATTTCTGTGTTTTGTTTCCAAATAAGGGAAATTTCTGCAATTTTGTTCTAAAATAAGGGAATTTCTGCCTTTTGCCCCAAAATAAGAGGAATTTTTACCTTTTTGCCCCCAAATAAAGAAAATTACTGCATGTTTTACCCCTAAATTAGGTGAATTTCTGCAATTTTGCTCCAAAATACGGGGATTTTCTGCATATTTCGCCAAAAATAAGGGGAATTTCTGCCATTTTGCCGCGAAATAAGTGAAATTTCTGCAGTTTTACCCCAAAATAAGGGGAATTTCTGCATTTTTGGCCCCAAAATTATGGGAATTTCTGCAATTTTGCTCCAAAATACGGGGAATTTCTGCCTTTTTGCCCGAAAATAAAGGGAATGTATACCTTTTTGCCATAAAAAAAGGAAATTTCTTCATTTTTACCCTAAAATAAGGGGATTTTCCGCATTTTTGACAAAAAATAAGTGCAATTTCTGACTTTTCCAACAAAATAAACAAAATTTCTGTCTTTTTGCCCCAAAATAAGCGGAATTTCTGACGTTTTGCCCTGAAATAAGTTAAATTTCTAAAATTTTTCCCCAAAATAAGGTAAATGTATGCTTTTTGCCCCAAAATAAGAAGAATTTCTGCCTTTTTGCCCCAAAATAAGGGGAATTTCAGCCTTTTTACCTCAAAATAATGGGAATTTCTGAATTTCTGCCCCAAAATATGGAAAATTTCTGCCTTTTTGCCCAAAAATAAGAAAAATTTCTGAAATTTGGAACCAAAATAAAAGAAATTTCTGCCTTTTTGCCCCAAAATAAGAAAATTTCTGCTTTTTTTTCGTGAAATAAGTGAAATTTCTGCAATTTTGCCCCAAAATAAGGGAAATTTCTGCAATTTTGCCAAATGTAAAGGAAATTTCTACAATTTTCCTCAAAATAAGAGGAATTTCTGACTTTTGCTCCCAAAAAAAGGAGATTTTCTGTCTTTTTGCACCAAAATAAGGAGAATTTCTACCTTTTTGCCCGAAAATTATGAGAATTTCTGCAATTTTGCTTTAAAATACGGGAAATTTCTGCCTTTTAGCCCAAAATAAAGGGATTTTCTGAATTTCCCCCCAATATTTGGGGAATTTCTGCATTTTACCTCTAAATAAGGGGAATTTCTGCATTTTACCTCAAAATAAGAAGGATTTCTGACTTTTGCCCCAAAATATGGCTAATTTCTGCCTTTATGTTCAAAAATAAGAAAAATTTCTTCAATTTTGTATCATAATAAAAGAAATTTCTGCTTTTTGTTCCAAAATAATGGGAATTTCTGACTTTTTGCCCTGAAATAAATGAAATTTCTGCAATTTTGCCCGAAAATAAGGGAAATTTGTGCCTTTTTTTCCCCAAATTAAGGGGAATTTCTGCCTTTGCCCCAAAATATGGGGAATTTCAGCATTTTACCTCAAAATAAGGGGAATTTCAGACTTTTTGCACCAAAATATGGAAAATTTCTGTATTTTGCCCAAAAATAAATGGAAATTCTGCATTTTTGCACCAACATTAGGAGATTTTCTGCAATTTTGCTCTAAAATACGGGTCATTTCTGCCTTTTTGCCCGAAATTAAGTGGAATTTCTGCCTTTTTGTCCCGAAATAAGTGAAATTTCTTCAATTTTAGCCAAAAATTAGGGATTTCATCTTTTTGCCCCAAAATAAGTGGAATTTCTGCCATTTTGCCCTGAAATATTTGAAATTTCTGCAATTTTACCACAAAATAAAGAAAATTTCTGCCTTTTTGCCCACAAATAAGGGAAATTTCAGCCTTATTACCACAAAATAAGGAAAATTTCTGCCTTTTTGCCTCAAACTAAAATAAAAATCTTCAATTTTGCCCCAAAATAAGGGGAATTTCTCCCCTTTTGCCCCAAAATAAAGAAAATTTCAGCCTTTTTACCTGAAAATAAGTCTAATTACTGCAATTTTGCCCCAAATAAGTTAAATTTCTGCAATTTTGCCCCTAAATAAGGTAAATTTCTGCAATTTTGCCCCAAATAAATAAATTTTTGAAATTTTGTCCCAAAATACAGGGAATTTCTGATTTTTGCCCCAAAATAAAGGCAATTTCTGACATTTGCCCCAAAATTAGGGGAATTTCTGCCTTTTTGCTCGAAAATAAGGGGAATGCATACCTTTTTGCCCGAAAATAAGGGGAATGCATACCTTTTTGCCAAAAAAAGGGAAATTTCTTCATTTTTGCTCCAAAATAAGGGGAATTTCTGCCTCTTTGCCTCTAAATAAGTGGAAATTCTGTCTTTATCCCCCAAAACAAAGGGAATTTCTGTATTTTTTGCCCCAAAATAAGAGAAATTTCTGACTTATTACCCTGAAATAAGTGAAATTTCTGCAATTTTGTACCAACATAAGAGAAATTTCACTTTTTTGCCTCCAAATAAGGGGAATTTCAGCCTTTTTACCTCAAAATAAGGGAAATTTCTGCATTTTACCACAAAATATTAGGAATTTCTTCCTTTTTGCCCCAAAATAAGGAAAATTTCTGCCTTTTTTTCCTGAAATAAGTGAAATTTCTTCAATCTTGCCACAAAATAAGTGAAAATTCTGCAATTTTGCCCCAAAATAAGAGAAATTTCTGGAAATTTGCCCCAAAATAAGTGGAATTTCTGAGGTTTGCCCCAAAATAAAGAGAATTTCTGTCTTTTTGCCCCAACATATAGTTAATTTCTGAATTTTTGCCCCACAATAAAGGGAATTTCTGCAATTTTGCTCCAAAATACAGAGAATTTCTGCCTTTTTGCCCGAAAATAAGGGGAATGCACACATTTTGCCATAAAAAAGGAAATTTTTTAATTTTTGCCCCAAAGTAAGGGGGATTTCTGTTTTTTGCCCTCAAATAAGGGAAATTTCTGCAATTTTGCCCTAAAATACAGGGATTTCTGTCTTTTAGCCCCAAAATAAAAGGAATTTCTGCATTTTCCCCCAATATTTGGGTAATTTCTGCATTTTACCACTAAATAAGGGGAATTTCTGCATTTTACCTCAAAATAAGAAGAATTTCTGCCTTTTGGCCCAAAATATGGGGAATTTTTGCTTTTTTGTTCCAAAATAAGGGAAATTTCTTCAATTTCGTACCATAACAAAAGAAATTTCTGCTTTTTGCCCCAAAATAAGGGGAATTTCTGACTTTTTGCCCTGAAATAAATGAAATTTCTGCAATTTTGCCTGAAAATAAGGGAAATTTGTGCCTTTTTGCCCCAAAATAAGGGGAATTTCTGCCTTTTGCCCCAAAATATAAGGAATTTCTGCATTTTACATCAAAATAAGAGAAATTTCAGCCTTTTTCACCAAAATATGGAGAATTTCTGCCTGTTTGCCCCAAAATAAAGGGAATTTCTGCATTTTTTGCACCAATATTAGGAGAATGTCTGCAATTTTAATCCAAAATACGTGTCATTTCTGCCTTTATGCCCAAAATTAAGTGGAATTTCTGCCTTTTTGTCCCTAAATAAGTGAAATTTCTTCAATTTTAGCCAAAAATTAGGGATTTCATCTTTTTGCCCAAAAATAAGGGGAATTTCTGCCATTGTGCTCCAAAATACAGGAAATTTCTGCTTTTTTGCCCGAAAATAAGGGGAATACATACCTTTTTGCCATAAAAAAGGGAAATTTCTTCATTTTTGCTCCAAAATAAGGGAAATTTCTGCCTTTTTCCCTCTAAATAAGTAGAATTTGTTTTTTTCCCCCAAAACAAAGGGAATTTCATTCATTTTTGCTTCAAAATAAGGGGAATTTCTGACTTATTACCCTGAAATATGTGAAATTTCTGCAATTTTACCCCAACATAAGGGAAATTTCTGCCTTTTTGCCCTCAAATAAGGGAAATTTCAGCCTTTTTACCTCAAAATAAAGGGGATTTCTGCATTTTTGCCACAAAATATTAGGAATTTCGGCCTTTTTTCCCCAAAATAAGGAAAATTTCTGCCTTTTTTTCCTGAAATAAGTGAAATTTCTGCAATTTTGCCCCAAAATTAGGAGAATTTCTGCAATTTTGCCCCAAAATAAGGGAAATTTCTGGAACTTTACCCCAAAATAAGTGGAATTTCTGAGGTTTGCCCCAAAATAAGGAGAATTTCTGTCTTTTTGCCCCAACATATAGGAAATTTCTGCCTTTTTGCCCCACAATTAGGGGAATTTCTGCAATTTTGCTCAAAAATATGGGGATTTTCTGCCTTTTTCGCTGAAAATAAGGGAAATTTCTACATTTTGCCGCGAAATAAGTGAAATTTCTGCAGTTTCAAGCCAAAATAAGGGGAATTTCTGCCTTTTTGCCACAAATTAAAGGAAATTCTGCAATTTTGCTCCAAAATACGGGGAATTTCTGCCTTTTTGCCCAAAAATAAAAGGAATGTATACCTTTTTGCCATAAAAAGAAAAATTTCTTCATTTTTGCCTGAAAATAAGGGGATTTCCCGCCTTTTTTACTCAAAATAAGTGCAATTTTTGCCTTTTCCCCAAAAATAAATGAAATTTCTGTCTTTTTGCCTTAAAATAAGGGGAATTTCTGACTTTTTGCCCGAAAATAAGGGGAATTTCAGCCTATTTACTTCAAAATAAAAGGAATTTCTGCCTTTTTGCCCCAAAATAAGAAAATTTCTGCAATTTTGTACCAAAAAAAGAAATCTTTGTTTTTTTGCCCCAAAATAAGAAAATTTCTGCCTTTTTTCTGAAATAAGTGAAATTTCTCCAATTTTGCCCCAAAATAACGGAAATTTCTGCAATTTTGCCGCAATATAAAGGAAATTTCTGCAATTTTGCCCCAAAATAAGGGGAATTTCTGACTTTATGTTCCCGAAAAAAAACGATTTTCGGTCTTTTTGCCCCAAAATAAAGAGAATTTCTGCCTTTTTGCGCGAAAATTATGAGAATTTCTGCAATTTTGCTTCAAAACACAGGGAATTTCTGCCTTTTTGCCCCAAAATAAAGGGAATTTCTGCATTTTTCCCCAATATTTGGGGAATTTCTGCATTTTACCTCTAAATAAGGGGAATTTCTGCATTTTACCTCAAAATAAAAAGAATTTCTGCCTTTTGCCCCAAAATACGGGGAATTTCTGCCTTTTTGTTCCAAAATGAGGAAAATTTCTTCAATGTTGTACCATAACAATAGAAATTTCTGCTTTTTACCTCAAAATAAGGGAAATTTCTGACTTTTTGCCATGAAATAAATGAAATTTCTGCAATTTTGCCCGAAAATAAGGGAAATTTGTGCCTTTTCGCCCCAAAATAAAAGGAATTTCTGCCTTTTGCTCCAACATATGGGGAATTACAGCATTTTACTTCAAAATAAGGGGAATTTCAGAATTTTTACACTAAAATATGGAGAATTTCTGCCTTTTTGCCCCAAATTAAAGGGAATTTCTGCATTTTTGCACCAATATTAGGGGAATTTCTGCTATTTTGCTCCAAAATACGGGTCATTTCTGCCTTTATGCCCGAAATTAAGTGGAATTTCTGCCTTTTTGTCCCGAAATAAGTGAAATTTCTTCAATTTTAGCCAAAAATTAGGGATTTCATCTTTTTGCCCCAAGATAAGGAGAATTTCTGCCATTTTGCTCCAAAATACTGGGAATTTCTGCCTTTTTGCCCAAAAATAAGGGGAATGCATACCTTTTTGCCATAAAAAAGGGAAATTTCTTCATTTTTGCTCCAAAATAAGGGGAATTTCTGCATTTTTGCCTCTAAATAAGTGGAAATTCTGTCTTTTCCACCCAAAACAAAGGGAATTTCTGTCTTTTTGCCTCAAAATAAGGGGAATTTCTGAGTTATTACCCTGAAATAAGTGAAATTTCTGCAATTTTGCCCCAACATATAGGAAATTTCTGCCTTTTTGCCCCCAAATAAGGGGATTTCAGCAATTTTACCTCAAAATAAAGGGAATTTCTGCATTTTTGCCACAAAATATTAAGAATTTCTGCCTTTTTGCCCCAAAATAAGGAAAATTTCTGCCTTTTTTTCCTGAAATAAGTGAAATTTCTGCATTTTTGCCCCAAAATAAGGGAAATTTCTGAAATTTTGCCCCAAAATAAGTGGAATTTTTGAGGTTTACCCCAAAATAATGAGAATTTCTTTCTTTTTGCCCCAACATATAGGGAATTTCTGCCTTTTTACCCCACAGTTAGGGGAATTTCTGCAATTTTGCTCCAAAATACGGGGAATTTCTGCCTTTTTGGCCGAAAATTAGGGGAATGCATAACTTTTTGCCATAAAAATTGGAAATTTCTTCATTTTTGCCCCAAAGTAAGAGGAATTTCTGATTTTTGCCCACAAATAAGGGAAATTTTTGCAATTTTGCCCTAAAATAAAGGGAATTTCTGCCTTTTTCCCCAAAATAAAAAGAATTTCTGCCTTTTTACCCAAAAATAAAGAAAATTACTGTATTTTTTACCCCAAAATTAGGTGAGTTTCTTCAATTTTGCTCCAAAATACGGGGATTTTCTGCCTTTTTCGCCGAAAATAAGGGGAATTTCTGCATTTTGCCGCGAAATAAGTGAAATTTATGCAGTTTTACCCCAAAATAAGGGGAATTTCTGCCTTTTTGCCAAAAAATTAGGGGAATTTCTGCAATTTTGCTCCAAAATACGGGGAATTTCTGCCTTCTTGCCCGAAAATAATAGGAATGTATACCTTTTTGCCATAAAAAAGGGAAATTTCTTCATTTTTGCCCGAAAATAAGGGGATTTTCCGATTTTTGACTCAAAATAACTGAAATTTCTGCCTTTTCCCCCAAAATAAATGAAATTTCTGTCTTTTTCCCCCAAAATAAGAAGAATTTCTGCCTTTTTGCCCCAAAATATGGGGAATTTCTGCCTTTTTGACCCAAAATAAGAAAAATTTCTGCAATTTTGTTCGAAAATAAAAGAAATTTCTGCCTTTTTGCCCCAAAATAAAAAATTTCTGCCTTTTCTCTGAAATAAGTGAAATTTCTGCAATTTTGCCCCAAAATAAGGGAAAATTCTGCAATTTTGCCCCAATGTCAAGGAAATTTCTGCAATTTTGCCCCAAAATAAGGGGAATTTCTGATTTTTACTCCCGAAAAAAGGAGATTTTCTGTCTTTTTACCCCAAAATAAGGAGAATTTCTGCCTTTTTGCACGAATATTATGAGAATTTTTGCAATTTTGCTTCAAAATATGGGGAATTTCTGCCTTTTAGCTCCAAAATACAGGGAATTTCTGCATTTTCCCACAATATTTGGTGAATTTCTGCATTTTACCTCAAAATAAAGGGAATTTCAGCCTTTTTGCAAAAATATGGAGAATTTCTGCCTTTTTGGCCCAAATAAAGGGAATTTCTGCATTTATGCACCAATATAAGGAGAATTTCTGCAATTTTGCTCCAAAATACGGGTCATTTCTACCTTTTTACCCGAAATTAAGTGGAATTTCTGCCATTTTGTCCCAAAATAAGTGAAATTTATTCAATTTTAGCCAAAAATTAGGGATTTCATTTTTTGCCCCAAAATAAAAAGAATTTCTGCCATTTTGCCATGAAATATTTGAAATTTCACCAATTTTACCTTAAAATAAGGGAAATTTCTGCCTTTTTGCCTCAAAATAAGGGGAATTTCAGCCTTTTTACCTCAAAAAAAGGAGAATTTCTGCATTTTTGCCACAAAATATAAGGAATTTATGCCTTTTTGCCCCAAAATATAAGGAATTTCTGCTTTTTTTGCCCCAAAATAAAAGGAATTTCTCCCTTTTTGCTCCAAAATAAAGGAAATTTCAGACTTTTTACCTGAAAATAAGTGAAATTTTTGAAATTTTACCTCAAAATAAGGTAAATTCCTGCAATTTTGCCCCAAAATAAAGAAAATTTCTGGAATTTTGCCCCAAAATAAGGGGAATTTCTGATTTTTGCACCAAAATAAAGGGATTTTCTGCCTTTTGCTTCAAAATTAGGGAAATTTCTGCAATTTTGTTCCAAAATACAGGGAATTTCTGCATTTTTGCCCGAAAATAAGGGGAATGCATACCTTTTGGCCATAAAAAAGGGAAATTTCATTTTTGCTCCAAAATAAGGGGAATTTCTGCCTTTTTGCTTCTAAATAAGTGGAATTTCTGTCTTTTTCCCCAAAACAAAGGGAATTTCTGTCTTTTTTGCCCAATAATAAGGGGAATTTCTGACTTATTACCCTAAAATAAGTGAAATTTCTGCAATTTTTCCCCAAAATAAGTGAAATTTCTGCAATTTTGCCCCAAAATAAGGGAAATTTCTGGAATTTTGCCCCAAAATAAGTGGAATTTCTGAGTTTTTCCCCAAAATAAGGAGAATTTCTGTCTTTTTGACCCAAAATAAAGAGAATTTCTGCCTTTTTGCCCGAAAATTATAAGAATTTCTGCAATTTTCCTTTAAAATACGGGAAATTTCTGCCTTTTAGCCCAAAATAAAGGGATTTTCTGAATTTTCCCCCAATATTTGGAGAATTTCTGCATTTTACCTCTAAATAAGGGGAATTTCTGCATTTTACCTCAAAATATGAAGAATTTCTGCCTTTTGCTCCAAAATATAGCTAATTTCTGCATTTGTTCAAAAATAAGGAAAATTTCTTCAATTTTGTATCATAATAAAAGAAATTTCTGCTTTTTGCCCCAAAATAAGGGGACTTTCTGACTTTTTGCCCTGAAATAAATGAAATTTCTGCAATTTTGCCCGAAAATAAGGGAAATTTGTGCCTTTTTGCCCCAAATTAAGGGGAATTTCTGCCTTTGCCCCAAAATATGTGGAATTTCAGCATTTTACCTCAAAATAAGGGAAATTTCAGCCTTTTTGCACCAAAATATGGAGAATTTCTGCCTTTTTGCCCCAAAATAAAGGGAATTTCTGCATTTTTGTACCAATAATAGGGGAATTTCTGCAATTTTGCTCCAAAATACGGGTCATTTCTGCCTTTTTGCCTGAAATTAAGTGGAATTTCTGCCTTTTTGTCCCGAAATAAGTGAAATTTCTTCAATTTTAGCCAAAAATTAGGGATTTCATCTTTTTGCCCCAAAATAAGTGGAAATTTAGCCATTTTGCCCTGAAATATTTGAAATTTCTGCAATTTTTCCACAAAATAAGGGGAATTTCTGCCTTTTTGCCCCAAAATAAGGAGAATTTCAGCCTTATTACCTCAAAATAAGGGAAATTTCTGCCTTTTTGCCACAAAATATAAGGAATTTCTGCCTTTTTGCCTCAAAGTATGGAAAATTTCTGCAATTTTGCTCCAAAATAAAGGGAATTTCTCCCTTTTTGCCGCAAAATAAAGGAAATTTCAGCCTTTTTACCTGAAAATAAGTGAAATTACTGCAATTTTGCCCCAAATAAGTTAAATTCCAGCAATTTTGCCCCTAAATAAGGTAAATTTCTGCAATTTTGCTCCAAAATAAAGAAAATTTTTGGAATTTTGTCCTAAAATACGGGGAATTTCTGATTTTTGCCCCAAAATAAAGGGAATTTCTGCCTTTTGCCTCAAAATTAGGGGAATTTCTGCAATTTTGCTCCAAAATACGGGGAATTTCTGCCTTTTTGCCCGAAAATAAGGGGAATGCATACCTTTTTGCCATAAAAAAGGGAAATTTCTTCATTTTTGCTCCAAATTAAGGGGAATTTCTGCCTCTTTGCCTCTAATTAAGTTGAATTTCTGTTTTTTCCCCCAAAATACAAGGAATTTCTGTCTTTTTTGGCCCAAAATAAGGGGAATTTCTGCCTTATTACCCTGAAATAAGTGAAATTTCTGCAACTTTCTACCAACATAAGAGAAATTTCTCCCTTTTTGCCTCCAAATAAGGGGAATTTCAGCCTTTTTACCTCAAAATAAGGGGAATTTCTGCATTTTACCACAAAATATTAAGAATTTCTGCCTTTTTGCCCCAATATAAGGAAAAATTCTGCCTTTTTTTCCTGAAATAAGTGAAATTTCTTCAATCTTGCCCGAAAATAAGTGAAATTTCTGCAATTTTGCCCCAAAATAAGAGAAATTTCTAAAAAGTTTCCCCAAAATAAGTGGAATTTCTGAGGTTTGCCCCAACATATAGGGATTTTTTCTGACTTTTTGCCCCACAATAAGGAAAATTTCTGCAATTTTGCTCCAAAATACAGAGAATTTCTGCCTTTTTGCCTGAAAATAAGGAGAATGCATACCTTTTTGCCCTAAAAAAAGGAAATTTTTTAATTTTTGCCCCAAAGTAAGAGGAATTTCTGTTTTTTTGCCCTCAAATAAGGGAAATTTCTGCAATTTTGCACTAAAATACAGGGAATTTGTGTCTTTTAGCCACAAAATAAAGGGAATTTCTGCATTTTCCCCAATATTTGGGGAATTTCTGCATTTTACCACTAAATAAGGGGAATTTCTGCATTTTACCTCAAAATAAGAAGAATTTCTGCCTTTTGCCCCAACATATGGGGAATTTTTGCCTTTTTGTTTTAAAATAAAAAAAATTTCTTCAATTTTGTACCATAACAAAAGAAATTTCTGCTTTATGCCCCAAAATAAGGGGAATTTCTGACTTTTTGCCCTGAAATAAATGAAATTTCTGCAATTTTGCCTGAAAATAAGGGAAATTTGTGCCTTTTTGCCCCAAAATAAAGGGAATTTCTGCCTTTTGCCCCAAAATATGGGGAATTTCAGCATTTTACCTCAAAATAAGGGGAATTTCAGTCTTTTTGCACCAAAATATGGAGAATTTCTGCCTATTTGTCCCAAAATATAGGGAATCTGCATTTTTGCACCAATATTAGGAAAATATCTGCAATTTTGCTCCAAAATACGGGTCATTTCTGCCTTTATGCCCAAAATTAAGTGGAATTTCTGCGTTTTTGTCCCGAAATAAGTGAAAATTCTTCAATTTTAGCCAAAAATTAGGGATTTCATCTTTTTGCCCCAAAATAAGGGGAATTTCTGCCATTTTGCTCCAAAATACGGGGAATTTCTGCCTTTTTGCCCGAAAATAAGGGGAATGCATACCTTTTTGCAATAAAAAAGGGAAATTTCTTCATTTTTGCTCCAAAATAAGGGAAATTTCTGCCTTTTTGCCTCTAAATAAGTAGAATTTGTTTTTTTCCCCCAAAACAAAAAGAATTTCTGTCTTTTTTGCCCCAAAATAAGGGAAATTTCTGACTTATTACCCTGAAATATGTGAAATTTCTGCAATTTTGCCTCAACATAAGGGAAATTTCTGCCTTTTTGCCCCCAAATAAGGGGAATTTCAGCCTTTTTACCTCAAAATAAGGGGAATTTCGGCATTTTTGCCACAAAATATTAGGAATGTCTGCATTTGCCTCAAAATAAGGAAAATTTCTGCCTTTTTTCCCTGAAATAAGTGAAATTTCTTCAATTTTGCCCCAAAATAAGTGAAATTTCTGCAATTGTGCCCCAAAATAAGGGAAATTTCTAGAATTTTGCCCCAAAATAAGTGGCATTTCTGAGGTTTGCCCCAAAATAAGAAGAATTTCTGTCTTTTTGCCCCAACATATAGGGAATTTCTGCATTTTTGCCCCACAATTAGGGGAATTTCTACAATTTTGCTCCAAAATACGGGGATTTTCTGCCTTTCTCGCTGAAAATAAGGGGAATTTCTGCATTTTGCCGCGAAATAAGTGAAATTTCTGCAGTTTCAAGCCAAATAAGGGGAATTTCTGCCTTTTTGCCACAAATTAGGGGAATTTCTGCAATTTTGCTCCAAAATACGAGGAATTTCTGCCTTTTTGCCCGAAAATAAAAGGAATGTATCCCTTTTTGCCATAAAAAAGGGAAATTTCTTCATTTTTGCCTGAAAATAAGGGGATTTTCTGCCTTTTTGACTCAAAATAAGTGCAATTTCTGCCTTTTCCCCAAAAGTAAATGAAATTTCTGTCTTTTTGCCTTAAAATAAGGGGAATTTCTGACTTTTTGCCCGAAAATAAGGGGAATATCAGCCTATTTATTTCAAAATAAGGGGAATTTCTGCCTTTTTGCCCCAAAATATGGGGAATTTCTGCCTTTTTGCCCCAAAATAAGAAAAATTTCTGCAATTTTGTACCAAAAAAAGAAATTGTTTTTTTGCCACAAAATAAGAAAATTTCTGCCTTTTTTCTGAAATAAGTGAAATTTCTCCAATTTTACCCTCAAATAAGGGAAATTTCTGCAATTTTGCCCCGATGTTTAGAAAATTTCTGCAATTTTGCCCCAAAATAAGGGGAATTTCTGACTTTATGTTCCCGAAAATAAACGATTTTCTGTCTTTTTGCCCCAAAATAAGGAGAATTTCTGCCTTTTTGCGCGAAAATCATGAGTATTTCTGCAATTTTGCTTCAAAACACAGGGAATTTCTGCCTTTTTGCCCCAAAATAAAGGGAATTTCTGCATTTTTCCCCAATATTTGGGGAATTTCTGCATTTTACCTCTAAATAAGGGGAATTTCTGCATTTTACCTCAAAATAAGAAGAATTTCTGCCTTTTGCCCCAAAATACGGGGAATTTCTGCCTTTTTGTTCCAAAATAAGAAAAATTTCTTCAATTTTGTACCATAACAACAGAAATTTCTGCTTTTTACCCCAAAATAAGGGAAATTTCTGATTTTTGCCATGAAATAAATGAAATTTCTGCAATTTTGCCCGAAAATAATAGAAATTTGTGCCTTTCTGTCCCAAAATAAAAGGAATTTCTGCCTTTTGCTCCAAAATATGGGGAATTACAGCATTTTACCTTAAAATAAAAGGAATTTCAGACTTTTTGCACCAAAATATGGAGAATTTCTGCCTTTTTGCCCCAAAATAAAGGGAATTTCTGCATTTTTGCACCAATATTAAAGGAATTTCTGCAATTTTGCTCCAAAATACGGGTCATTTCTGCCTTTATGCCCGAAATTAAGTGGAATTTCTGCCTTTTTGTCCCGAAATAAGTGAAATTTCTTCAATTTTAGCCAAAAATTAGGGATTTCACATTTTGCCCCAAAATAAGGAGAATTTCTGCCATTTTGCTCCAAAATACGGGGAATTTCTGCCTTTTGACCGAAAATAAGGGGAATGCATATTTTTTTGCCACAAAAATTGGAAATTTCTACATTTTTGCCCCAAAGTAAAAGGAATTTCTGTTTTTTGCCTACAAATAAAGGAAATTTCTGCAATTTTGCCCTAAATTAAGGGGAATTTCTGCCTTTTGCCCCAAAATAAGGAGAATTTCTGCTTTTTTGACCAAAAATAAAGAAAATTACTGTATTTTTTACCCCAAAATTAGGTGAATTTCTTTAATCTTGCTCCAAAATACGGAGATTTTCTGCCTTTTTCACCGAAAATAAGGAAAATTTCTGCATTTTGCCGAAAAATAAGTGAAATTTATGCAGTTTTACCCCAAAATAATGGGAATTTCTGCCTTTTTGCCACATTATTAGGGAAATTTCTGCAATTTTGCTCCAAAATACGGGGAATTTCTGCCTTCTTGCCCGAAAATAATAGGAATGTATACGTTTTTGCCATAAAAAAAGGAAATTTCTTCATTTTTGCCCGAAAATAAGGGGATTTTCCGCCTTTTTGACTCAAAATAAGTGAAATTTCTGCCTTTTCCCCCAAAATAAATGAAATTTCTGTCTTTTCCCCCAAAATAAGGGAAATTTCTGACTTTTTGCCCAAAAATAAGGGGAATTTCAGGCTATTTACCTCAAAATAAGGGGAATTTCTGCCTTTTTGCCCCAAAATATGGGGAATTTCTGCTTTTTTGACCCAAGATAAAAAAAATTTCTGCAATTTTGTTCGAAAATAAAAGAAATTTTTGCCTTTTTGCCCCAAAATAAGAAAATTTCGGCCTTTTCTCTGAAATAAGTGAAATTTCTGCAATTTTGCCCCAAAATAAGGGAAATTTCTGCAATTTTGCCCCAATGTCAAGAAAATTTCTGCAATTTTGCCCCAAAATAAGGGGAATTTTTGATTTTTGCTCCCGAAAAAAGGAGATTTTCTGTCTTTTTGCCCCAAAATAAGGAGATTTTCTGCCTTTTTGCCCGAACATTATGAGAATTTCTGCAATTTTGCTTCAAAATATGGGGAATTTCTGCCTTTTAGCTCCAAAATAAAGGGAATTTCTGCATTTCCCCCCAATATCTGAAGAATTTCTGCATTTTACCTCTAAATAAGGGGAATTTCTGCATTTTACCTCAAAATAAAAAAAATTTCTGCCTTTTGCCCCAAAATATGGGGAATTTCTGCTTATTGTTCCAAAATAATGAAAATTTCTTCAATTTTGTACCATAATAAAAGAAATTTCTGCTTTTTGCCCCAAAATAAAGGGAATTTCTGACTTTTTGCCCTGAAATAAATGAAATTTCTGCATTTTTGCCTGAAAATAAGGGAAATTTGTGCCTTTTTGCCCCAAAATTAGGGGAATTTCTGCGTTTTGAACCCAAATATGGGGAATTTCAACATTTTACCTCAAAATAAAGGGAATTTCAGCTTTTTTCCACAAACATATGGAGAATTTCTGCCTTTTTGCCCCAAATAAAGGGAATTTCTGCATTTTTGCACCAATATTAGGGGAATTTCTGCAATTTTGCTCCAAAATACGGGTCATTTCTGCCTTTATGCACGAAATTAAGTGGAATTTCTGTCTTTTTGTCCCAAAATAAGTGAAATTTCTTCAATTTTAGCCAAAAATTAGGGATTTCATTTTTTGCCACAAAATAAGGGGAATTTCTGCCATTTTGCCATGAAATATTTGAAATTTCAGCAATTTTACCACAAAATAAGGGAAATTTCTGCAATTTTACCTCAAAATAAGGTAAATTCCTGCAATTTTGCCCCAAAATAAAGGAAATTTCTGGAATTTTGTCACAAAATAAGGGGAATTTCTGATTTTTGCACCAAAATAAATGGAATTTCTGCCTTTTGCCTCAAAATTAGGGGAATTTCTGCAATTTTGTTCCAAAATACAAGGAATTTTTGCCCTTTTGCCTGATAATAAGGGGAATGCATACCTTTTGGCCATAAAAAAAATTTCTTCATTTTTGCTCCAAAATAAGGGGAATTTCTGCCTTTTTGCATCTAAAAAATTGAAATTTCTGACTTTTTACCCCAAAACAAAGGAAGTTTCTGTCTTTTTTGCCCAATAATAAGGGGATTTCTGACTTATTACCCTGAAATAAGTGAAAATTCTGGAATTTTGCCCCAACATAAGTGGAATTTCTGAGTTTTGCCCCAAAATAAGGAGAATTTCTGTCCTTTTGACCCAATAAATAGAGAATTTCTGCCTTTTTGCCCCACAACTAGGGGAATTTCTGCAATTTTGCTCCAAAATACGGGGAATTTCTGCTTTTTTTCCCAAAAATAAGAGGAATGTATACCTTTTGCCACAAAAAAGGAAATTTCTTCATTTTTGCCCCAAAATAAAAGGAATTTCTGCCTTTTAACCTCAAAATAAGTGAAATTTCTGCATTTTTATTCAAAAATAAACGGAATTTTTGTCTTCTTCCTCCAAAATATAAGGAATTTTTGAATTATGCCCTGCAATAAGTTAAATTTCTGCAATTTTGCCACAAATTTAGAGAAATTTCTGCCTTTTTGCCACAAATAAGGGAAATTTCTGGAATTTTACCCCCAAATAAGAAGAATTTCAGCCTTTTTACCTCAAAATAAAGGGAATTTCAGCATTTTTGCCACAAAATATAAGGAATTTCTGCCTTTTTGCCCCAAAATAGAGGAAATTTCTGGAATTTTGCCCCAAAATAAGAGGAATTTCTGATTTTTGCACCAAAATAAAGGGAATTTCTGCCCTTTGCCCCAAAATTAGGGGAATTTCTGCAATTTTGTTCTAAAATACGGGGAATTTCTGCCTTTTTGCCCGAAAATAAGGGGAATGCATACCTTTTTTGCCATAAAAAAGGGAAATTTCTTCATTTTTGATCCAAAATAAGGGGAATTTCTGCCTTTTTTGCCTCTAAAGAAGTGGAATTTCTGTCTTTTTCCCCCAAAACAAAGGGAATTTCTGTCTTTTTTGCCCAATAATAAGGGGTATTTCTGACTTATTACCCTGAAATAAGTGAAATTTCTGGAATTTTGCCCCTAAATAAATATAAGTGGAATTTCTGAGTTTTACTCCAAAATAAAAGGAATTTCTGTTATTTTGCCCAAAAATACGGGAAATTTCTGCCTTTTTGTCCCGAAATAAAGGGAATTTCAGATTTTTACCTCAAAATAAGGGGAATTTATGCATTTTTGGCACAAAATATTGAGAATTTCTGCAATTTTACTACCAAATATTGAAAATTTCTGCCTTTTTTCCCTGAAATAATTGAAATTCCTGCCATTTTGCCACAAAATAACTGAAATTTCTGCAATTTTGCCCCAAAATAAAGGAAATTTCTGGAATTTTCTTCAAAATAAATGGAATTTCTGAGTTTTACCCCAAAATAAAAAGAATTTCTGTGTTTTTGCCCCAACATATAGGGAATTTCTGCCTTTTTGCCCCACAACTAGGGGAATATCGGCAATTTTGCTCCAAAATACGGAAAATTTCTGCTTTTTTTCCCAAAAATAAGAGGAATGTATACCTTTTGCCACAAAAAAAGAAAATTTCTTCATTTTTGCCACAAAATAAGAGGAATTTCTGCCTTTTGACCTCAAAATAAGTGAAATATCTGCTTTTTTATTCAAAAATAAACGGAATTTCTGCATTTTGCCCCAAAATAAAAGGAATTTTTGAATTATGCCCTGAAATAAGTGAAATTTCTGCAATTTTGCCCCAAAATAAGAGCAATTTCTGCCTTTTTGACACAAAATATTAGGAATTTCTGCCTTTATGCCCCAAAATAAGGAAAATTCCTGCCTTTTTTCCCTGAAATAAGTGAAATTTCTGCAATTTTGCCCCAAAATAAGTGAAATTTCTGGAATTTTGCCCCAAAATAAGTAAAATTTCTGCAATTTTGCCCAAAAATAAAGGAAATTTCTGGAATTTTGCCCCAAAATAAGTGGAATTTCTGAGTTTTGCCCCAAAATAAAAAGAATTTCTGTCTTTTTACCCCAACATATAGGGAATTTCTGCATTTTTGCCCGACAATTAGAAGAATTTCTGCAATTTTGCTCCAAAATACAGGGAATTTCTGCTTTTTAGCCCGAAAATAAGGGGAATGTATACCTTTTGCCACAAAAAAGGGAAAATTCTTCATTTTTGCCCCAAAATAAGAGGAATTTCTGCCTTTTTACCTCAAAATAAGTAAAATTTCTGCCTTTTTTACCCAAAAATAAACGGAATTTCTGTCTTTTTGCCCCAAAATAAAAGGAATTTTTGAATTATACCCTGAAATAAGTGCAATTTCTCAATTTTGCCCCAAAATAAGGGAAATTTCTGAATTTTTGACACAAAATAAGGGGAATTTCTGCATTTTTGCCACAAAATATTAGGAATTTCTGCCTTATTGCCCCAAAATGAGGAAAATTTCTGTGTTTCTTCCCTGAAATAAAGGAAATTTCTGCAATTTTGCCCCAAAATAATTGAAATTTCTGCAATTTTGCCCCAAAATAAGTGGAATTTCTGAGTTTTGTCCCAAAATAAGGAGAATTTCTGTCTTTTTGCCCCAACAAATAAGGAATTTCTCCCTTTTTGCCCCACAACTAAGGGAATTTCTGCAATTTTGCTCCAAAATACAGGGAATTTCTGCTTTTTTTTTTCCAAAAATAAGGGGAATGTATACCTTTTGCCACAAAAAAGGGAAATTTCTATATTTTTGCCCCAAAATAATAAAAATTTCTGTCTTTTTACCTCAAAATAATTGAAATTTCTGCCTTTTTACCCAAAAATAAACTGAATTTCTGTTTTTTGGCCCCAAAATAAAGGAATTTTTGAATTTTGCCCTGATATAAGGGAAATTTCTGCAATTTTGCCCCAACATAAAAGAAATTTCTGCCTTTTTGACACAAAATAAGGGGAATTTCTGCATTTTTGCCACAAAATATTAGGAATTTCTGACTTTTTGCCCCAAAATAAGAAAATTTCTGCCTTTTTTTTCTGAAATAAGTGAAATTTCTGCAATTTTGCCCCAAAATAAGGGAAATTTCTGCCTTTTTGTTCCGAAATAAGGGGAATTTCAGCCTTTTTACCTCAAAATAGGGGAATTTCTGCATTTTTGCCACAAAATATTGAGAATTTCTGCAATTTTGCTCCAAAATATCAAAAATTTCTGCCTTTTTTTCCTGAAATAAGTGAAATTTCTGCAACGTTGCCCCAAAATAAGTGAAATTTCTGCAATTTTGCCCCAAAATAAGGGAACTTTCTGGTATTTTCCCCAAAATAAATGGAATTTTTCAGTTTTGCCCCAAAATAAAGAATTTCTGTCTTTTTGCCCCAACATATATGGAATTTCTGCATTTTTGCCCCACAATTAGAGGAATTTCTGCAATTTTGCTCCAAAATACGGGGAATTTCTGCTTTTTAGCCCGAAAATAAAAATAATGTATACCTTTTGCCACAAAAAAAGGAATTTCTTCATTTTTGCCCCAAAATAAGAGGAATTTCTGCATTTTTGCCTCAAAATAAGTGAAATTTCTGCCATTTACACAAAAATAAACGGAATTTCTGTCTTTTTGCCCCAAAATAAAAGGAATTTTTTTATTATGCCCTGAAATAAGTGATATTTCTGCAATTTTTCCCCAAAATAAAAGAAATTTCTGCCTTTTTGCCACAAAATTAGGGGAATTTCTGTCTTTTTGCCCCAAAATAAAAGGAATCTTTGAATTATGCCCTGAAATAAGTGAAATTTCTGCAATTTTGCCCCAAAATAAAAGAAATTTCTTCTTTTTTGCCACAAAATAAAAGGAATTTCTGTTATTTTGCCCAAAAATAAGCGAAATTTCTGCCTTTTTGTCCCGAAATAAGGGGAATTTCAGCCTTTTTACCTCAAAATAAGGGGAATTTCTGCATTTTTGGCACAAAATATTGAGAATTTCTGCAATTTTACTCCAAAATATTAAAAATTTCTGCCTTTTTTCCCTGAAATAATTGAAATTTCTGCAATTTTCCCCCAAATAAGTGAAATTTCTGCAATTTTTCCCCAAAATAAGGGAAATTTCTGAAATTTTACCCAAAATAAATGGAATTTTTGAGTTTTACCTCAAAATAAAAAGAATTTCTGTGTTTTTGCCCCAACATATAGGGAATTTCTGCCTTTTTGCCCCACAACTAGGGGAATATCTGCAATTTTGCTCCAAAATATGGGGAATTTCTGCTTTTTTTTTTAAAATAAGAGAAATGTATACCTTTTGCCACAAAAAAGGGAAATTTCTTCATTTTTGCCCCAAAATAAGAGGAATTTCTGCCTTTTAACCTCAAAATAAGTGAAATTTCTGCCTTTTTATTCAAAAATATACGGAATTTCTGTCTTTTTGCCCCAAAATAAAAGGAATTTTTGAATTATGCCCTGAAATAAGTGAAATTTCTGCAATTTTGCCCCAAATTAAGAGCAATTTTTGCCTTTTTGACACAAAATATTAGGAATTTCTGCCTTTTTGCCCCAAAATAAGGAAAATTCCTGCCTTTTTTTGCCTGAAATAAGTGAAATTTCTGCAATTTTGCCCCAAAATAAGTGAAATTTCTGGAATTTTGCCCCAAAATAGGGGAATGTTCTGGAATTTTGCTTTCAAATAAGGGGAATTTCAGCCTTTATACCTCAAAATAATGGGAATTTAAGCATTTTTGCCACTAAATATTAAAAATTTCTGCTTTTTTGCCCCAAAATAAGGAAAATTTCTGCCTTTTTCCCTGAAATAAGTGAAATTTCTGCAATTTTGCCCCAAAATAAGTGAAATTTCTGCAATTTTGCCCCAAATAAGGGAAATTTCTGGAATTTTGCCCCAATATAATTGGAATTTTGAGTTTTGCCCCAAAATAAAAAGAATATCTGACTTTTGCCCTAACATATAGGGAATTTTTGCCTTTTTGCCCCGCAATTAGGGGAATTTCTGCAATTTTGCTCCAAAATACAGGGAATTTCTGCCTTTTTGCCCGAAAATAAGGGGAATGTATACCTTCTGCCACAAAAAAGGGAAATTTCTTCATTTTTGCCACAAAATAAGAGGAATGTCGGCCTTTTAACCTCAAAATAAGTGAAATTTCTGCCTTTCTACCCAAAAATAAATGGAATTTCTGTCATTTTGCCACGAAATAAAAGAAATTTTTGAATTATGCCCTGAAATAAGTGAAATTTCTGCAATTTTCCCCCAAATAAAAGAAATTTCTGCCTTTTTGCCACAAATAAAAGGAATTTCTGTCTTTTAGCCCAAAAATAAGGGAAATTTCTGCATTTTGTTCCAAAATAAGGGGAATTTCAGCATTTTTACCTCACAATAATGGGAATTTCTGCATTTTTGCCACAAAATATTGAGAATTTTTGCCATTTTGCTCCAAAATATCGAAAATTTCTGCCTTTTTTCTCTGAAATAAGTGAAATTTCTGCAATTTTGCCCCAAAATAAGTGAAATTTCTGCAATTTAGCCCCAAAATAAGGGAAATTTCTGGAATTTTCCCCAAAATAAATGGAATTTCTGAGTTTTGCCCCAAAATAAAGAATTTCTGTCTTTTTGCCCCAACATATAGGGAATTTCTGCATTTTTGCCCCACAATTAGGGGAATTTCTGCAATTTTGCTCCAAAATACGGGGAATTTCTGCTTTTTAGCCCGAAAATAAAAATAATGTATACCTTTTGCCACAAAAAAAGAAATTTTTTTATTTTTGCCCCAAAATAAGAGGAATTTCTGCATTTTTACCTCAAAATAAGTGAAATTTCTGTCTTTTTACCCAAAAATAAACGGAATTTCTGTCTTTTTGCCCCAAAATAAAAGGAATTTTTGAATTATGCCCTGAAATAAGTGATATTTCTGCAATTTTTCCACAAAATAAAAGAAATTTCTGCCTTTTTGCCACAAAATAAGGGGAATTTCTGTCTTTTTGCCCCAAAATAAGTGAAATTTATCCTTTTTGCCCCCAAATAAGGGAAATTTCAGCCTTTTTACCTCAAAATAAGGGGAATTTCTGCATTTTTGCCACAAAATATTAGGAATTTCTGCCTTTTTGCTCCAAAATAAGGAAAATTTCTGGCTTTTTTCCATGAAATACGTGAAATTTCTGCAATTTTGCCCTAAAATAAGGGAAATATCTGGAATTTTGCCCCAAAATAAGGGAAATTTCTGGAATTTTGCCTCAGAATAAGTGGAATTTCTGGAATTTTGCCCCAAAATAGGGGAAAGTTCTGGAATTTTGCTTTCAAATAAGGGGAATTTCAGCCTTTATACCTCAAAATAATGGGAATTTAAGCATTTTTGCCACAAAATATTAAGAATTTCTGCCTTTTTGCCCCAAAATAAGGAAAATTTCTGCCTTTTTCCCTGAAATAAGTGAAATTTCTGCAATTTTGCCCCAAAATAAGTGAAATTTCGGCAATTTTGCCCCAAATAAGGGAAATTTCTGGAATTTTGCCCCAATATAATTGGAATTTTGAGTTTTGCCCCAAAATAAAAAGAATATCTGACTTTTGCCCTAACATATAGGGAATTTTTGCCTTTTTGCCCCGCAATTAGGGGAATTTCTGCAATTTTGCTCCAAAATACGGGGAATTTCTGCCTTTTTGCCCGAAAATAAGGGGAATGTATACCTTCTGCCACAAAAAAGGGAAATTTCTTCATTTTTGCCACAAAATAAGAGGAATGTCGGCCTTTTAACCTCAAAATAAGTGAAATTTCTGCCTTTCTACCCAAAAATAAACGGAATTTCTGTCATTTTGCCCCGAAATAAAAGAAATTTTTGAATTATGCCCTGAAATAAGTGAAATTTCTGCAATTTTCCCCCAAATAAAAGAAATTTCTGCCTTTTTGCCACAAATAAAAGGAATTTCTGTCTTTTAGCCCAAAAATAAGGGAAATTTCTGCATTTTGTTCCAAAATAAGGGGAATTTCAGCATTTTTACCTCACAATAAAGGGAATTTCTGCATTTTTGCCACAAAATATTGAGAATTTTTGCCATTTTGCTCCAAAATATCGAAAATTTCTGCCTTTTTTCTCTGAAATAAGTGAAATTTCTGCAATTTTGCCCCAAAATAAGTGAAATTTCTGCAATTTAGCCCCAAAATAAGGGAAATTTCTGGAATTTTCCCCAAAATAAATGGAATTTCTGAGTTTTGCCCCAAAATAAAGAATTTCTGTCTTTTTGCCCCAAACATATAGGGAATTTCTGCATTTTTGCCCCACAATTAGGGGAATTTCTGCAATTTTGCTCCAAAATACGGGGAATTTCTGCTTTTTAGCCCGAAAATAAAAATAATGTATACCTTTTGCCACAAAAAAAAAAAAAATTTTATTTTTGCCCTAAAATAAGAGGAATTTCTGCATTTTTTCCGCAAAATAAGTGAAATTTCTGCCTTTTTACCCAAAAATAAATGGAATTTCTGTCTTTTTGCCCCAAAATAAAAGGAATTTTTGAATTATGCCCTGAAATAAGTAATATTTCTGCAATTTTTCCACAAAATAAAAGAAATTTCTGCCTTTTTGCACCAAAATAAGGGGAATTTCTGTCTTTTTGCCCCAAAATAAGGGAAATTTATCCTTTTTGGCCCCCAAATAAGGGAAATTTCAGCCTTTTTACCTCAAAATAAGGGGAATTTCTGCATTTTTGCCACAAAATATTAGGAATTTCTGCCTTTTTGCTCCAAAATAAGGAAAATTTCTGGCTTTTTTCCATGAAATAAGTGAAATTTCTGCAATTTTGCCCTAAAATAAAGGAAATATCTGGAATTTTGCCCCTAAATAAGGGAAATTTCTGGAATTTTGCCTCAGAATAAGTGGAATTTCTGAGTTGTGCCCAAAAATGTGGAGAATTTTTGTCTTTTTGCCTCAACATATAGGAAATTTCTGCCTTTTTGCCCCTCAATTAGGGTAATTTCTACAATTTTTCTCCAAAATACGGGAATTTCTGCTTTTTTGCCCGAAAATAAGGGGAATGTATACCTTTTGCCACAAAAAAGGGAAATTTCTTCATTTTTGCCCCAAAATAAGAGGAATTTCTGCATTTTTACCTCAAAATAAGTGAAATTTCTGCCTTTTTACCCAAAATAAACAGAATTTGTGTCTTTTTGCCCCAAAATAAAAGGAATTTTTTAATTATGCCCTGAAATAAGTGAAATTTCTACAATTTTCCTGCAAAATAAGAGAAATTTCTGACTTTTTGACACAAAATAAGGGGAATTTCTGCATTTTTGCCACAAAATATTAGGAATTTCTGCCTTTTTGCCCCAAAATAAGGAAAATTTCTGCATTTTTTTTCTGAAATTAGTGAAATTTCTGAAATTTTGCCCCAAAATAAGTGAAATTTCTGCAATTTTGCCCCAAAATAAGTAAAATTTCTGCAATTTTGCCCAAAAATAAGGGAAATTTCTGGAAATTTGTTCCAAAATAAGTGGAATTTCTGAGTTTTGCCCCAAAATAAAAAGAATTTCTGTCTTTTTACCACAACATATAGGGAATTTCTGCAGTTTTGCCCTAAAATTAGGAGAATTTCTGCAATTTTGCCCCAAAATACGGGGAATTTTTGCTTTTTAGCCCGAAAATAAGGGGAATGTATACCTTTTGCCACAAAAAGGGAAATTTCTTCATTTTTGCCCCAAAATAAGAGGAATTTCTGCCTTTTTACCGCAAAATATGTGAAATTTGTGCCTTTTTTACCCCAAAATAAACGGAATTTCTGTGTTTTTGCCCCAAAATAAAAAGAATTTTTGAATTATGCCCTGAAATATGTGAAATTTCTTCAATTTTGCCCCAAAATAAGGGAAATTTCTGAATTTTTGACACAAAATAAGGGGAATTTCTGCATTTTTGCCACAAAATATTAGGAATTTCTGCCTTTTTGCCCCAAAATAAGGAAAATTTCTGTCTTTCTTCCCTGAAATAAAGGAAATTTCTGCAATTTTGCCCCAAAATAATTGAAATTTCTGCAATTTTGCCCCAAAATAAGTGGAATTTCTGAGTTTTGCCCCAAAATAAGGAGAATTTCTGTCTTTTTGCCCCAACAAATAGGGAATTTCTCCCTTTTTGCCCCACAGTTAGGGGAATTTCTGCAATTTTGCTCCAAAATACAGGGAATTTCTGCTTTTTTTTCCCAAAAATAAGGGGAATGTATAACTTTTGCCACAAAAAAGGGAAATTTCTTCATTTTTGCCCCAAAATAATAGGAATTTTTGCCTTTTTACATCAAAATAAGTGAAATTTCTGCCTTTTTACCCAAAAATAAACGGAATTTCTGTCCTTTTGCCCCAAAATAAAAGGAATTTTTGAATTTTGCCCTGAAATAAGGGAAATTTCTGCAATCTTGCCCCAACATAAAAGAAATTTCTGCCTTTTTGACACAAAATAAGGGGAATTTCTGCATTTTTTGCCACAAAATATTAGGAATTTCTGACTTTTTGCCCCAAAATAAGAAAATTTCCGCCTTTTTTCCCTGAAATAAGTGAAATTTCTGCAATTTTGCCCCAAAATAAGGGAAATTTCTGCCTTTTTGTTCCGAAATAAGGGGAATTTCAGCCTTTTTACCTCAAAATAGGGGAATTTCTGCATTTTTGCAACAAAATATTGAGAATTTCTGCCATTTTGCTCCAAAATATCAAAAATTTCTGCCTTTTTTCCCTGAAATAAGTGAAATTTCTGCAATGTTGCCATAAAATCAATTAAATTTCTGCAATTTTGCACCAAAATAAGAAAAATTTCTGGAATTTTCTCCAAAATAAATGGAATTTCTGAGTTTTGCCCCAAAATAAAAAGAATTTCTGTCTTTTTGCCCCAACATATAGGGAATTTCTGCATTTTTGCCCCACAATTAGAGGAATTTCTGCAATTTTGCTCCAAAATACGGGGAATTTCTGCTTTTTAGCCCGAAAATAAAAATTATGTATACCTTTTGCCACAAAAAAAGGAATTTCTTCATTTTTGCCCCAAAATATAAGGAATTTCTGCATTTTTACCTCAAAATAAGTGAAATTTCTGCAATTTACCCAAAAATAAATGGAATTTCTGTCTTTTTGCCCCAAAATAAATGGAATTTTCTAATTATGCCCTGAAATAAGTGATATTTCTGCAATCTTTCCCCAAAATAAATAAAATTTCTGCCTTTTTGCCACAAAATAAGGGGAATTTCTGTCTTTTTGCCCCAAAAAAAGGGAAATTTATGCCTTTTTGCCCCCAAATAAGGGGAATTTCAGACTTTTTCCCTAAAAATAAGGGAAATTTCTGCAATTTTCCCCCAAATAAAAGAAATGTCTGCCTTTTTGCCACAAAATAAAAGGAATTTCTGTCTTTTTGCCCAAAAATAAGGGAAATTTCTGCATTTTGTTCCAAAATAAGGGGAATTTCAGCATTTTTACCTCAAAATAAAGGGAATTTCTGCATTTTTGACACAAAATATTGAGAATTTTTGCCATTTTGCTCCAAAATATCGAAAATTTCTGCCTTTTTTCTCTGAAATAAGTGAAATTTCTGCAATTTTGCCCCAAAATAAGTGAAATTTCTGCAATTTAGCCCCAAAATAAGGGAAATTTCTAGAATTTTCCCCAAAATAAATGGAATTTCTGAGTTTTGCCCCAAAATAAAGAATTTCTGTCTTTTTGCCCCAACATATAGGGAATTTCTGCATTTTTGCCCCACAATTAGGGGAATTTCTGCATTTTTGTTCCAAAATACGGGGAATTTCTGCTTTTTAGCCCGAAAATAAAAATAATGTATACCTTTTGCCACAAAAAAAGAAATTTTTTTATTTTTGCCCCAAAATAAGAGGAATTTCTGCATTTTTACCTCAAAATAAGTGAAATTTCTGCCTTTTTACGCAAAAATAAACAGAATTTCTGTCTTTTTGCCCCAAAATAAAAGGAATTTTTGAATTATGCCCTGAAATAAGTGATATTTCTGCAATTTTTCCACAAAATAAAAGAAATTTCTGCCTTTTTGCCACAAAATAAGGGGAATTTCTGTCTTTTTGCCCCAAAATAAGGGAAATTTATCCTTTTTTGCCCCCAAATAAGGGAAATTTCAGCCTTTTTACCTCAAAATAAGGGGAATTCTGCATTTTTGCCACAAAATATTAGGAATTTTTGCCTTTTTGCTCCAAAATAAGGAAAATTTCTGGCTTTTTTCCATGAAATAAGTGAAATTTCTGCAATTTTGCCCTAAAATAAGGGAAATATCTGGAATTTTGCCCCAAAATAAGGGAAATTTCTGGAATTTTGCCTCAGAATAAGTGGAATTTCTGAGTTGTGCCCAAAAATGTGGAGAATTTTTGTCTTTTTGCCTCAACATATAGGGAATTTCTGCCTTTTTGCCCCTCAATTAGGGTAATTTCTACAATTTTTCTCCAAAATACGGGAATTTCTGCTTTTTTGCCCGAAAATAAGGGGAATGTATACCTTTTGCCACAAAAAAGGGAAATTTCTTCATTTTTGCCCCAAAATAAGAGGAATTTCTGCATTTTTACCTCAAAATAAGTGAAATTTCTGCCTTTTTACTCAAAATAAACGGAATTTGTGTCTTTTTGCCCCAAAATAAAAGGAATTTTTTAATTATGCCCTGAAATAAGTGAAATTTCTTCAATTTTCCTCCAAAATAAGAGAAATTTCTGACTTTTTGACACAAAATAAGGGGAATTTCTGAATTTTTGCCACAAAATATTAGGAATTTCTGCCTTTTTGCCCCAAAATAAGGAAAATTTCTGCATTTTTTTTCTGAAATTAGTGAAATTTCTGAAATTTTGCCCCAAAATAAGTGAAATTTCTGGAATTTTGCCCCAAAATAAGTAAAATTTCTGCAATTTTGCCCAAAAATAAGGGAAATTTCTGGAAATTTGTCCCAAAATAAGTGGAATTTCTGAGTTTTGCCCCAAAATAAAAAGAATTTCTGTCTTTTTACCCAAACATATAGGGAATTTCTGTATTTTTGCCCCAAAATTAGGAGAATTTCTGCAATTTTGCTCCAAAATACGGGGAATTTCTGCTTTTTAGCCCGAAAATAAGGGGAATGTATACCTTTTGCCACAGAAAAGGGAAATTTCTTCATTTTTGCCCCAAAATAAGAGGAATTTCTCCCTTTTTACCTCAAAATAAGTGAAATTTCTGCCTTTTTTACCCCAAAATAAACGGAATTTCTGTGTTTTTGCCCCAAAATAAAAGGAATTTTTGAATTATGCCCTGAAATAAGTGAAATTTCTTCAATTTTGCCCCAAAATAAGGGAAATTTCTGAATTTTTGACACAAAATAAGGGGAATTTCTGCATTTTTGCCACAAAATATTAGGAATTTCTGCCTTTTTGCCCCAAAATAAGAAAAATTTCTGACTTTCTTCCCTGAAATAAAGGAAATTTCTGCAATTTTGCCCCAAAATAATTGAAATTTCTGCAATTTTGCCCCAAAATAAGTGGAATTTCTGAGTTTTGCCCCAAACTAAGGAGAATTTCTGTCTTTTTGCCCCAACAAATAGGGAATTTCTCTCTTTTTGCCCCACAACTAGGGGAATTTCTGCAATTTTGCTCCAAAATACAGGGAATTTCTGCTTTTTTTTCCCAAAAATAAGGGGAATGTATACCTTTTGCCACAAAAAAGGGAAATTTCTTCATTTTTGCCCCAAAATAATAGGAATTTTTGCCTTTTTACATCAAAATAAGTGAAATTTCTGCCTTTTTACCCAAAAATAAACGGAATTTCTGTCCTTTTGCCCCAAAATAAAAGGAATTTTTGAATTTTGCTCTGAAATAAGGGAAATTTCTGCAATTTTGCCCCAACATAAAAGAAATTTCTGCCTTTTTGACACAAAATAAGGGGAATTTCTGCATTTTTGCCACAAAATATTAGGAATTTCTGACTTTTTGCCCCAAAATAAGAAAATTTCTGCCCTTTTTCCCTGAAATAAGTGAAATTTCTGCAATTTTGCCCCAAAATAAGGGAAATTTCTGCCTTTTTGTTCCGAAATAAGGGGAATTTCAGCCTTTTTACCTCAAAATAGCTGAATTTCTGCATTTTTGCCACAAAATATTGAGAATTTCTGCCATTTTGCTCCAAAATATCAAAAATTTCTGCCTTTTTTCCCTGAAATAAGTGAAATTTCTGCAATGTTGCCATAAAATCAATTAAATTTCTGCAATTTTGCCCCAAAATAAGAAAAATTTCTGGAATTTTCTTCAAAATAAATGGAATTTCTGAGTTTTGCCCCAAAATAAAAAGAATTTCTGTCTTTTTGCCCCAACATATAGGGAATTTCTGCATTTTTGCCCCACAATTAGAGGAATTTCTGCAATTTTGCTCCAAAATACGGGGAATTTCTGCTTTTTAGCCCGAAAATAAAAATAATGTATACCTTTTGCCACAAAAAAAGGAATTTCTTCATTTTTGCCCCAAAATATAAGGAATTTCTGCATTTTTACCTCAAAATAAGTAAAATTTCTGCCATTTACCCAAAAATAAATGGAATTTCTGTCTTTTTGCCCCAAAATAAATGGAATTTTTTTATTATGCCCCGAAATAAGTGATATTTCTGCAATCTTTCCCCAAAATAAATAAAATTTCTGCCTTTTTGCCACAAAATAAGGGGAATTTCTGTCTTTTTGCCCCAAAAAAAGGGAAATTTATGCCTTTTTGCCCCCAAATAAGGGGAATTTCAGACTTTTTAGCTAAAAATAAGGGAAATTTCTGCAATTTTGCCCCAAAATAAGGGAAATTTCTGAAATTTTACCCCAGAATAAGTGGAATTTCTGAGTTTGCCCAAAAATGTGGAGAATTTTTGTCTTTTTGCCTCAACATATAGGGAATTTCTGCCTTTTTGCCCCACAATTAGGGGAATTTCTGCAATTTTGCTCCAAAATACGGGAATTTCTGCTTTTTTGCTGGAAAATAAGGGGAATGTATACCTTTTGCCACAAAAAAATGGAAATTTCTTCATTTTTGCCCCAAAATAAGAGGAATTTCTGCATTTTTACCTCAAAATAAGTGAAATTTCTACCTTTTTACCCAAAATAAATGGAATTTCTGTCTTTTTGCCCCAAAATAAAGGGAATTTTTGAATTATGCCCTGAAATATGTGAAATTTCTGCAATTTTGCCCCAAAATAAGGGAAATTTCTGCCTTTTTGACACAAAATAAAGGAAATTTCTGCATTTTTACCAAAAAATATTAAGAATTTCTGCCATTTTGCCCCAAAATAGGGAAAATTTCAGCAATTTTGCCTCTAAATAAGTAAAATTTCTGCAATTTTGCCCAAAAATAAGGGAAATATCTGGAATTTTGCCCCAAAATAAGTGGAATTTCTGAGTTTTGACCCAAAATAAAAAGAATTTCTGTCTTTTTACCCAAACATATAGGGAATTTCTGCATTTTTGCCCCACAATTAGGAGAATTTCTGAAATTTGGTCCAAAATACGGGGAATTTCTGCTTTTTAGCCCGAAAATAAGGGGAATGTATACCTTTCCCACAAAAAGGGAAATTTCTTCATTTTTGCCCCTAAATAAGAGGAATTTCTGCATTTTTACCTCAAAATAAGTGAAATTTCTGCCTTTTTTACCCAAAAATAAACGGAATTTTAGTCTTTTTGCCCCAAAATAAAAGGAATTTTTGAATTATGCCCTGAAATAAGTGAAATTTCTTCAATTTTGTCCCAAAATAAGGAAAATTTCTGACTTTTTGACACAAAATAAGGGGAATTTCTGTGTTTTTGCCACAAAATATTAGGAATTTCTGCCTGTTTGCCCCAAAATAAGGAAAATTTCTGTCTTTCTTCCCTGAAATAAAGGAAATTTCTGCAATTTTGCCCCAAAATAAGGGAAATTTCTGCAATTTTGCCCCAAAATAAGTGGAATTTCTGAGTTTTGTCCCAAAATAAGGAGAATTTCTGTCTTTTTGCCCCAACAAATAGGGAATTTCTCCCTTTTTGTCCCACAACTAGGGGAATTTCTGCAATTTTGCTCCAAAATACGGGGAATTTCTACTTTTTAGCCCGAAAATAAAAATAATGTATACCTTTTGCCACAAAAAAAAATTTTTTTCTTCTTTTTTGCCCCAAATAGGAGGAATTTCTGCATTTTTACTTCAAAATAAGTGAAATTTCTGCCTTTTTACCCAAAAATAAGCGGAATTTCTGTCTTTTTGCCCCAAAATAAAAGGAATTTTTGAATTATGCCCTAAAATAAGTGATATTTCTGCAATTTTCCCCAAAATAAAAGAAATTTCTGCCTTTTTGCCACAAAATAAGAAGAATTTCTGTCTTTTTGAAGCAAAATAAGGGAAATTTATGCATTTTTGCCCCCAAATAAGGGGAATTTCAGCATTTTTACCTCAAAATAATTGGAATTTCTGCATTTTTGCCACAAAATATTGGGAATTTCTGCCTTTTTGCTCCAAAATAATGAAAATTTCTGCCTTTTTTCAATTAAATAAGTGAAATTTCTGCAATTTTGCCCTAAAATAAGGAAAATTTCTGCAATTCTGCCCCAAAATAAGGGAAATTTCTGGAATTTTGCCCCAGAATAAGTGGAATTTCTGAGTTTTGCCCAAAAATGTGGAAAATTTTTGTCTTTTTGCCTCAGAATATAGGGAATTTCTGCCTTGTTGCCCCACAATTAGGGGAATTTCTGAAATTTTGCACCAAAATACGGGAATTTCTGCTTTTTTGCCCGAAAATAAAGGGAATATATACATTTTGCCACAAAAATGGATATTTCTTCATTTTTGCCCCAAAATAAGAGGAATTTCTGCATTTTTACCTCAAAATAAGTGAAGTTTCTGCCTTTTTACCCAAAATAAACGGAATATCTGTCTTTTTGCCCCAAAATAAAAAAAAATTTTTGAATTATGCCCTGAAACAAGTGAAATTTCTGCAATTTTGCCCCAAAATAAGGGAAATTTCTGCCTTTTTGACACAAAATAAGGGAAATTTCTGCATTTTTACCAAAAAATATTAAGAATTTCGGCCTTTTTCCCCAAAAATAAGGAAAATTTCTGCATTTTTTTCCTGAAATAAGTGAAATTTCTGCAATTTTGCCCCAAAATAAGTGAAATTTCTGCAATTTTGCCCCAAAATAAGTAAAATTTCTGCAATTTTGCCCAAAAATAAGGGAAATTTCTGGAATTTTGCCCCAAAATAAGTGGAATTTCTGAGTTTTGCCCCAAAATAAAAAGAATTTCTGTCTTTTTACCACAACATATAGGGAATTTCTGCATTTTTGCCCCACAATTAGGAGAATTTCTGCAATTTTGCTCCAAAATACGGGAAATTTCTGCTTTTTAGCCCGAAAATAAGGGGAATGTATACCTTTTGCCACAAAAAAGGAAAATTTCTTCTTTTTTGCCCCAAAATAAGAGGAATTTCTGCCCTTTTACCTCAAAATAAGTAAAATTTCTGCCTTTTTTACCCAAAAATAAACGGAATTTCTGTCTTTTTGCCCCAAAATAAAAGGAATTTTTGAATTATGCCCTGAAATAAGTGCAATTTCTTCAATTTTGCCCCAAAATAAGGGAAATTTCTGAATTTTTGACACAAAATAAGGGGAATTTCTGCATTTTTGCCACAAAATATTAGGAATTTCTGCCTTTTTGCCCCAAAATGAGGAAAATATCTGTCTTTCTTCCCTGAAATAAAGGAAATTTCTGCAATTTTGCCCCAAAATAATTGAAATTTCTGCAATTTTGCCCCAAAATAAGTGGAATTTCTGAGTTTTGTCCCAAAATAAGGAGAATTTCTGTCTTTTTGCCCCAACAAATAAGGAATTTCTCCCTTTTTGCCCCACAACTAGGGGAATTTCTGCAATTTTGCTCCAAAATACAGGGAATTTCTGCTTTTTTTTCCCAAAAATAAGGGGAATGTATACCTTTTGCCACAAAAAAAGGAAATTTCTATATTTTTGCCCCAAAATAATAGAAATTTCTGTCTTTTTACATCAAAATAAGTGAAATTTCTGCCTTTTTACCCAAAAATAAACGGAATTTCTGTCTTTTTGCCCCAAAATAAAAGGATTTTTTGAATTTTGCCCTGAAATAAGGGAAATTTCTGCAATTTTGCCCCAACATAAAAGAAATTTCTGCCTTTTTGACACAAAATAAGGGGAATTTCTGCATTTTTGCCTCAAAATATTAGGAATTTCTGACTTTTTGCCCCAAAATAAGAAAATTTCCGCCTTTTTTCCCTGAAATAAGTGAAATTTCTGCAATTTTGCCCCAAAATAAGGGAAATTTCTGCCTTTTTGTTCCGAAATAAGGGGAATTTCAGCCTTTTTACCTCAAAATAGGGGAATTTCTGCATTTTTTGCCACAAAATATTGAGAATTTCTGCCATTTTGCTCCAAAATATCAAAAATTTCTGCCTTTTTTTCCTGAAATAAGTGAAATTTCTGCAATGTTGCCCCAAAATAAGTGAAATTTCTGCAATTTTGCCCCAAAATAAGGGAACTTTCTGGTATTTTCTCCAAAATAAATGGAATTTCTGAGTTTTGCCCCAAAATAAAGAATTTCTGTCTTTTTGCCCCAACATATAGGGAATTTCTGCATTTTTGCCCCACAATTAGAGAAATTTCTGCAATTTTGCTCCAAAATACGGGGAATTTCTGCTTTTTAGCCCGAAAATAAAAATAATGTATACCTTTTGCCACAAAAAAAGGAATTTCTTCATTTTTGCCCCAAAATAAGAGGAATTTCTGCATTTTTGCCTCAAAATAAGTGAAATTTCTGCCATTTACCCAAAAATAAAAGGAATTTCTGTCTTTTTGCCCCAAAATAAAAGGAATCTTTGAATTATGCCCTGAAATAAGTGAAATTTCTGCAATTTTGCCCCAAAAGAAAAGAAATTTCTTCCTTTTTGCCACAAAATAAGAGGAATTTCTGTTATTTTGCCCAAAAGTAAGGGAAATTTCTGCCTTTTTGTCCCGAAATAAGGGGAATTTCAGCCTTTTTACCTCAAAATAAGGGGAATTTCTGCATTTTTGGCACAAAATATTGAGAATTTCTGCAATTTTACTCCAAAATATTAAAAATTTCTGACTTTTTTCCCTGAAATAATTGAAATTTCGGCAATTTTCCCCAAAATAAGTGAAATTTCTGCAATTTTTCCCCAAAATAAGGGAAATTTCTGGAATTTTCCCCAAAATAAATGGAATTTTTTAGTTTTACCTCAAAATATAAAGAATTTCTGTGTTTTTGCCCCAACATATAGGGAATTTCTGCCTTTTTGCCCCACAAGTAGGGGAATATCTGCAATTTTGCTCCAAAATACGGGGAATTTCTGCTTTTTTCCCCAAAATAAGAGGAATGTATACCTTTTGCCACAAAAAAGGGAAATTTCTTCATTTTTGACCAAAAATAAGAGGAATTTCTGCCTTTTAACCTCAAAATAAGTGAAATTTCTGCCTTTTTATTCAAAAATAAACGGAATTTCTGTCTTTTTGCCCCAAAATAAAAGGAATTTTTGAATTATGCCCTGAAATAAGTGAAATTTCTGCAATTTTGCCACAAAATAAGAGCAATTTCTGCCTTTTTGACACAAAATATTAGGAATTTCTGCCTTTTTGCCCCAAAATAAGGAAAATTCCTGCCTTTTTTCCCTGAAATAAGTGAAATTTCTGCAATTTTGCCCCAAAATAAGTGAAATTTCTGGAATTTTGCCCCAAAATAGGGGAAAGTTCTGGAATTTTGCTTTCAAATAAGGGGAATTTCAGCCTTTATACCTCAAAATAATGGGAATTTAAGCATTTTTGCCACAAAATATTAAGAATTTCTGCCTTTTTGCCCCAAAATAATGAAAATTTCTGCCTTTTTCCCTGAAATAAGTGAAATTTCTGCAATTTTGCCCCAAAATAAGTGAAATTTCTGCAATTTTGCCCCAAATAAGGGAAATTTCTGGAATTTTGCCCCAATATAATTGGAATTTTGAGTTTTGCCCCAAAATAAAAAGAATATCTGACTTTTGCCCTAACATATAGGGAATTTTTGCCTTTTTGCCCCGCAATTAGGGGAATTTCTGCAATTTTGCTCCAAAATACGGGGAATTTCTGCCTTTTTGCCCGAAAATAAGGGGAATGTATACCTTCTGCCACAAAAAAGGGAAATTTCTTCATTTTTGCCCCAAAATAAGAGGAATGTCGGCCTTTTAACCTCAAAATAAGTGAAATTTCTGCCTTTCTACCCAAAAAATAAACGGAATTTCTGTCATTTTGCCCCGAAATAAAAGGAATTTTTGAATTATGCCCTGAAATAAGTGAAATTTCTGCAATTTTACCCCAAAATAAAAGAAATTTCTGCCTTTTTGCCACAAAATAAAAGGAATTTCTGTCTTTTTGCCCAAAAATAAAGGAAATTTCTGCCTTTTTGTTCCGAAATAAGGGGAATTTCAGCCTTTTACCGCAAAATAAAGGGAATTTCTGCATTTTTGCCACAAAATATTGAGAATTTCTGCCATTTTGCTCCAAAATATCAAAAATTTCTGCCTTTTTTTCCTGAAATAAGTGAAATTTCTGCAATGTTGTCCCAAAATAAGTAAAATTTCTGCAATTTTGCCCCAAAATAAGAAAAATTTCTGGTATTTTCCCCAAAATAAATGGAATTTCTGAGTTTTGCCCCAAAATAAAGAATTTCTGTCTTTTTGCCCCAACATATAGGGAATTTCTGCATTTTTGCCCCACAATTAGAAGAATTTCTGCAATTTTGCTCCAAAATACGGGGAATTTCTGCTTTTTAGCCCGAAAATAAAAATAATGTATACCTTTTGCCACAAAAAAAGGAATTTCTTCATTTTACCCCAAAATAAGAGGAATTTCTGCATTTTTGCCTCAACATAAGTGAAATTTCTGCCATTTACCCAAAAATAAACGGAATTTCTGTCTTTTTGCCCCAAAATAAAAGGAATTTTTTATTATGCCCTGAAATAAGTGATATTTCTGCAATTTTTCCCCAAATAAAAGAAATTTCTGCCTTTTTGCCACAAAATAAGGGGAATTTCTGTCTTTTGCCCCAAAATAAAAGGAATCTTTGAATTATGCCCTGAAATAAGTGAAATTTCTGCAATTTTGCCCCAAAATAAAAGAAATTTCTTCTTTTTTGCCACAAAATAAAAGGAATTTCTGTTATTTTGCCTAAAAGTAAGGGAAATTTCTGCCTTTTTGTCCCGAAATAAGGGGAATTTTAGCCTTTTTACCTCAAAATAAGGGGAATTTCTGCATTTTTGGCACAAAATATTGAGAATTTTTGCCATTTTGCTCCAAAATATCGAAAATTTCTGCCTTTTTTCTCTGAAATAAGTGAGATTTCTGCAATTTAGCCCCAAAGTATGGGAAATTTCTGGAATTTTCCCCAAAATAAATGGAATTTCTGAGTTTTGCCCCAAAATAAAGAATTTCTGTCTTTTTGCCCCAACATATAGTGAATTTCTGCATTTTTGCCCCACAATTAGGGGAATTTCTGCAATTTTGCTCCAAAATACGGGGAATTTCTGCTTTTTAGCCCGAAAATAAAAATAATGTATACCTTTTGCCACAAAAAAAGAAATTTTTTTATTTTTGCCCCAAAATAAGAGGAATTTCTGCATTTTTACCTCAAAATAAGTGAAATTTCTGCCTTTTTACCCAAAAATAAACGGAATTTCTGTCTTTTTGCCCCAAAATAAAAGGAATTTTTGAATTATGCCCTGAAATAAGTGATATTTCTGCAATTTTTCCACAAAATAAAAGAAATTTCTGCCTTTTTGCCACAAAATAAGGGGAATTTCTGTCTTTTTGCCCCAAAATAAGGGAAATTTATCCTTTTTTGCCCCCAAATAAGGGAAATTTCAGCCTTTTTACCTCAAAATAAGGGGAATTTCTGCATTTTTGCCACAAAATATTAGGAATTTCTGCCTTTTTGCTCCAAAATAAGGAAAATTTCTGGCTTTTTTCCATGAAATAAGTGAAATTTCTGCATTTTGCCCTAAAATAAGGGAAATATCTGGAATTTTGCCCCAAAATAAGGGAAATTTCTGGAATTTTGCCTCAGAATAAGTGGAATTTCTGAGTTGTGCCCAAAAATGTGGAGAATTTTTGTCTTTTTGCCTCAACATATAGGGAATTTCTGCCTTTTTGCCCCACAATTAGGGTAATTTCTACAATTTTGCTCCAAAATATGGGAATTTCTGCTTTTTTGCCCGAAAATAAGGGGAATGTATACCTTTTGCCACAAAAAAGGGAAATTTCTTCATTTTTGCCCCCAAATAAGAGGAATTTCTGCATTTTTGCCCCAAAATAAGGAAAATTTCTGTCTTTCTTCCCTGAAATAAAAAAAATTTCTGCAATTTTGCCCCAAAATATGTGAAATTTCTGCAATTTTGCCCCAAAATAAGTGGAATTTCTGAGTTTTGTCCCAAAATAAGGAGTATTTCTGTATTTTTGCCCCAACAAATTGGGAATTTCTCTCTTTTTGTCCCACAACTAGGGGAATTTCTGCAATTTTGCTCCAAAATACGGGGAATTTCTGCTTTTTAGCCCGAAAATAAAAATAATGTATACCTTTTGCCACAAAAAAAGAAATTTCATCATTTTTGCCCCAAAATAAGAGGAATTTCTGCATTTATACCACAAAATAAGTGAAATTTCTGCCTTTTTACCCAAAAATAAACGGAATTTCTGTCTTTTTGCCCCAAAATAAAATGAATTTTTGAATTATGCCCTGAAATAAGTGATATTTCTGCAATTTTTCCCCAAAATAAAAGAAATTTCTGCCTTTTTGCCACAAAATAAGAAGAATTTCTGTCTTTTTGAAGCAAAATAAGGGAAATTTATGCCTTTTTGCCCCCAAATAAGGGGAATTTCAGCCTTTTTACCTCAAAATAATGGGAATTTCTGTATTTTTGCCACAAAATATTGGAAATTTCTGCCATTTTGCTCCAAAATAATGAAAATTTCTGCCTTTTTTCAATGAAATAAGTGAAATTTCTGCAATTTTGCCCTAAAATAAGGAAAATTTCTGCAATTTTGCCCCAAAATAAGGGAAATTTCTGGAATTTTGACCCAGAATAAGTGGAATTTCTGAGTTTTGCCCAAAAATTTGAAGAATTTTTGTCTTTTTGACTCAACATATAGGGAATTTCTGCCTTGTTGCCCCACAATTAGGGGAATTTCTGCAATTTTTCACCAAAATACGGGAATTTCTTTTTTTTTGCCCGAAAATAAAGGGAATGTATACATTTTGCCACGAAAATGGATATTTCTTCATTTTTGCCCCAAAATAAGAGGAATTTCTGCCTTTTTACCTCAAAATAAGTGAAATTTCTGCCTTTTTACCCAAAATAAACGGAATTTCTGTTTTTTTGTTCCAAAATAAAAGGAATTTTTGAATTATGCCCTGAAATAAGTGAAATTTCTGCAATTTTGCACCAAAATAAAGGAAATTTCTGCCTTTTTGACACAAAATAAGGGAAATTTCTGCATTTTTACCAAAAAATATTAAAAATTTCTGCATTTTTCCCCCAAAATAAGGAAAATTTCTGCATTTTTTCCATGAAATAAGTGAAATTTCTGCTTTTTTACCCAAAAATAAACGGAATTTCTGTCTTTTTGCCCCAAAATAGAAGGAATTTTTGAATTATGTCCTGTAATAAGTGAAATTTCTTCAATTTTGCCCCAAAATAAGGAAAATTTCTGACTTTTTGACACAAAATAAGAGGAATTTCTGCATTTTTGCCACAAAATATTAGGAATTTCTGCTTTTTTACATCAAAATTAGTGAAATTTCTGCCTTTTTACCCAAAAATAAATGGAATTTCTGTCTTTTTGCCCCAAAATAAAAGGAATTTTTGAATTTTTCCCTGAAATAAGGGAAATTTCTGCAATTTTGCCCCAACATAAAAGAAATTTCTGCATTTTTGACACAAAATAAGGGGAATTTCTGCATTTTTGCCACAAAATATATGGAATTTCTGACTTTTTGCCCAAAAATAAGAAAATTTCTGCTTTTTTTCCTTGAAATAAGTGAAATTTCTGCAATTTTGACCGAAAAAAAAGGAAATTTTTGGAATTTTGCCCCAAAATAAGTGGAATTTCTGAGTTTTTCCCCAAAATAAGGAGAATTTCTGTCTTTTTGTCCCAACATATAGGGAATTTCTGCTTCTTTGCCCCATTATTAGGGGATTTTCTGCAATTTTGCTCCAAAATACGGGGAATTTCTGGTTTTTGCCTGAAAATAAGGGGAATGTATATCTTTTGCCACAAAAATGGGAAATTTCTTCATTTTTGCCCCAAAATAAGAGGAATTTCTTCCTTTTTACCTCAAAATAAGTGAAATTTCTGCTTTTTTACCCAAAAATAAACGAAATTTCTGTCTTTTTGCCCGAAAATAAAAGGAATTTTTGAATTTTGCCCTGAAATAAGTGAAATTTATGCAATTTTACCCCAAAATAAAAGAAATTTCTGGAATTTTGCCCCAAAATAAGTGGAATTTCTGAGTTTTTTCAAAATAAGGAGAATTTCTGTCTTTTTGCCCCAACACATAGGGAATTTCTGCCTTTTTGCCCCACAATTAGGGGATTTTCTGCAATTTTGCTCCGAAATACGGGGAATTTCTGCTTTTTTGCCCGACAATAAAGGGAATGTATAACTTTTGCCACAAAAAAGGGAAATTTCTTCATTTTAGCCCCAAAATAAAAGGAATTTCTTCCTTTTTACCTCAAAATAAGTGAAATTTCTGCCTTTTTACCCAAAAATAAACGGAATTTCTGACTTTTTGCCCCAAAATAAAAGGAATTTTTGAATTTTGCAGTGAAATAAGTGAAATTTCTGCAATTTTGCCCCAAAATATAGAAAATTTCAGGAATTTTGCCCCAAAATAAGTGGAATTTCTTAGTTTTTCCCCAAAATAAGGAGAATTTCTGTCTTTTTGTCCCAACATATAGGGAATTTCTGCCTCTTTGCCCCACAATTAGGGGATTTTCTGCAATTTTGCTCCAAAATACGGGGAATTTCTGCTTTTTTGCCAGAAAATAAGGGGAATGTATACCTTTTGCCACAAAAAAGTAAAATTTCTTCATTTTTGCCCCAAAATAAGAGGAATTTCTTCGTTTTTACCTCAAAATAAATGAAATTTCTGCCTTTTTACCCAAAAATAAACGGAATTTCTGTATTTTTGCCCCAAAATAAGGGAAATTTTTGAATTTTGCCCTGAAATAAGTAAAATATCTGCAATTTTGCCCAAAAATAACAGAAATTTCTGCCTTTTCGCCACAAAATAAGGGGAATTTCTGTCTTTTTGCCCCAAAATAAGGTGAATTTTAGCATTTTACCTCATAATAAGGGGAATCTCTGCTCTTTTGCCCCCAAATATGTAGAATTTCTGCATTTTTGCCCCAAATTAAGAGAAATTTCTGCATTTTTTCTTTGAAATAAGTGAAATTTCTGTAATTTTATCACGAAATAAGGGAGATTTCTGCAATTTTGCCCCAAAATAACTGAATTTCTGGAATTTTTCCCCAAAATAAAGGGAATTTCTGACTTTTTGCCCTGAAATAAAGAGAATGTCTGTCTTTTTGCCCCAAAATAATGTGAATTTCTGCATTTTCCCTCAAAATTAGGGGAATATGTGCAATTTGGCTTCAAAATACGGAGAATTTCTGCCTTATTGCACCAAAATAAAAAGAATTTCTGCATTTTTGCACCAACATAAGGGGAATTTCTGAAATTTTGCTCCAAAATAAGAGGGAATTTCTGCCTTATTCCCCGAAATAAAGTGGAATTTCTGCCTTTTTGCCCTGAAATATTTGAAATTTCCACAATTTTACCCCAAAATAAGGGGAATTTCTGTTTTTGGCCCCAAAATTAGGAGAATTTCTGCTTTTTGCCCCAAAATGAGGCAAATTTCTGACTTTTTGCCCTGAAATAAGTGAAATTTCTGCCTTTTTGCCCTGAAATATTTGAAATTTCCACACTTTTACCCCAAAATAAGGGGAATTTCTGTTTTTGGCCCCAAAATTAGGAGAATTTCTGCTTTTTGCCCCAAAATGAGGCAAATTTCTGACTTTTTGCCCTGAAATAAGTGAAATTTCTGCCTTTTTGCCCCAAAATAATGGGAATTTCTGCCTTTTTGCCAAAATAAGGGGAATTTCAGCATTTTACCTCCAAATAAGGGGAATTTCTGCCTTATTGCCTCAATATAATGGGAATTTCAGCCTTTTTATCTCAAAATAAGGGGAATTTATTCCTTTTGCCCAAAATATGGAGAATTTCTGACTTTTTGTTCCAAAATAACGAAAATTTCTTCAATTTTGTACCAAAATAAAAAAAAATTTCTGATTTTTACCCCAAAATAAAAGTAATTTCTGACTTTTTGCCCTGAAATAAATGTAATTTCTGCAATTTTGCCCGAAAATAAAGGAAATTTGTGACTTTTTGCCCCAAAATGTGGAGAATTTCTGCCCTTTTGCCCCAAAATATGGGGAATTTCAGCATTTTACCTCAAAATAAGGGGATTTTCAGCCTTTTTGCACCAAAATACGGAAAATTTCTGCCTTTTTGCCACAAAATAATAAAAATTTCTGCAATTTCGTACCAAAATAAAATAAATTTCTAAAATTTTGCCCCAAAATAAGGGAAATTTCTGATTTTTGCCCCGATTTAAAAAGAATTTCTGTATTTTTGCCCCAAAATAAAGGGAATTTCTGCTTTTTGCTCCAAAATTAGGGAAGTTTCTGCAATTTTGCTTCAAAATACAGGGAATTTCTGCCTCTTTTCCCGAAAATAAGGGAAACTTCTGCCGATTTGCCGCAAATAAAGGGAATTTCTGCATTTTTGCCCCAATATTAAGGGAATTTCTGAAATTTAGCTTCAAAATACAGGGAATTTCTGCCTTTTTGCCCGAAATTAAGGGGATTTTCTGCCTTTTTGCCCCCAAACAAGGGAAATTTCTGCAATTTTACTACACAAAAGGGGAATTTCTGCCTTTTTGCCCCCAAATAAGGTGAATTTCTGACTTTTTGCCCTGAAATATGTAAAATGTCTGCAATTTTACCCCAAAATAAGGTGAATTTCTGCCTTTTTGCCACAAAATCATGGGAATTTCTGTTTTTTTGCCTTGAAATAAGAAAAATTTTTGCTTTTTTTCTCTGAAAAAAGTGAAATTTCTGCAATTTTGCCTTAAAATAAAAGAAATTTCTGCAATTTTTCCCCATAATAAAGGAATTTTCTTCAATTTTGCCCCAAAATAAAGGGAATTTCTGTTTTTTGTCCCCAAATAAGGGAAACTTCTGCAATTTTTCCCTAAAATAAGGGGAATTTCTGCCTTTTGCCCCAAAATAAGGGGAATTTCTGCCTATTTGCCCCAAAATAAAGAAAATTACTGCATATTTTACCCCAAAATTAGGTGAATTTCTGCAATATTGCTCCAAAATACGGGGATTTTCTGCCTTTTTCGCCGAAAATAAAGAGAATTTCTGCCATTTTGCCGCAAAATAAGTGAAATTTCTGCAGTTTTACCCCAAAATAAGGGGAAGATCTGCATTTTTGCCACAAAATTAGGGGAATTTCTGCAATTTTGCTCCAAAATACTGAGAATTTCTGCCTTTTTGCCTGAAAATATAGGGAATGTATGCCTTTTTGCCCTAAAAAAGGGAAATTTCTTCATTTTTACCCCCAAAATAAGGGGATTTTCCGCCTTTTTGACTCAAAATATGTGCGATTTCTGACTTTTCCCCAAAAATAAACGGAATTTCTGTCTTTTTGGCCCAAAATAAGGGTTATTACTGACTTTTTCCCCTGAAATAAGTTAAATTTCTAAAATTTTTCCCCAAAATAATGGAAATGTCTGCTTTTTGCCCCAAAATAAGGGGAATTTCTGCCTTTTTGCTCCAAAATAAAGAAAATTACTGCATGTTTTACCACAAAATAGGTGAATTTCTGCAATTTTGCTCCAAAATATGGGGATTTTCTGCCTTTTTCGCCGAAAATAAAGGGAATTTCTGCCATTTTGCCGCGAAATAAGTGAAATGTCTGCAGTTTTACCCCAAAATAAGGGGAAGTTCTGCATTTTGCCCCAAAATTAGGGAAATTTCTGCAATTTTGCTCCAAAATACGGGGAATTTCTGCCTTTTTGCCCGAAAATAAAGGGAATGTATGACTTTTTGCCATAAAAAAGGGAAATTTCTTCATTTTTGCCCCAAAATAAAGGTTTTTTTCATATTTTTACTCAAAATAAGTGCGATTTTTGACTTTTTCCGAAAAATAAACAGAATTTCTGTCTTTTTGCCCCAAAATAAGGAGAATTTCTGACTTTTTGCCCTGAAATAAGTTAAATTTCTAAAATTTTTCCCCTAAATAAGGGAAAAGTCTGTTTTTTGCCGCAAAATAAGGGGAATTTCTGCCTTTTTGCCCCAAAATAAAGAAAATTACTGCATGTTTTACCCCAAAATTAGGTGAATTTCTGCAATTTTGCTCCAAAATACGGGGAATTTCTGTCTTTTTGCCCCAAAATAAAGGGAATTTTTGAATTTTGCCCTGAAATAAGTGAAATTTCTGCAATTTTGCCCTAAAATAAGGGAAATATCTGGAAATTTGCCACAAAATAAGTGGAATTTCTGAGTTTTTCCCCAAAATAAAAAGAATTTCTGTTTTTTTGCCCCAACATATAGGGAATTTCTGCCTTTTTGCCCCACAATCAGGGGATTTTCTGCAATTTTGCTCCAAAATACGGGGAATTTCTGCTTTTTTGCCAGAAAATAAGGGGAATGTATACCTTTTGCCACAAAAAAGTAAAATTTCTTCATTTTTGCCCCCAAATAAGAGGAATTTCTTCTTTTTTACCTCAAAATACATGAAATTTCTGCCTTTTTACCCCAAAATAAACGGAATTTCTGTTTTTTGCCCCAAAATAAGGGGAATTTTTGAATGTTGCCCTGAAATAAGTGAAATTTCTGCAATTTTACCCAAAAATAAGAGAAATTTCTGCCTTTTTGCCAAAATAAGGGGAATTTCAGCATTTTACCTCCAAATAAGGGGAATTTCTGCCTTTTTGCCACAAAATATGGGGAATTTCTGCCTTATTGCCACCAAATAAAAAAAATTTTTGCTTTTCTGCCTCAATTAACGGGAATTTCTGCGTTTTTGCCACAAAGTAAAGGGAATTTCTGCCTTTTTGCCCCAATATAACGGGAATTTCAGCCTTTTCATCTCAAAATAAAGGGAATTTATTCCTTTTGCCCAAAATATGGAGAATTTCTGACTTTTTTTTCCAAAATAAGGAAAATTTCTTCAAATTTGTACAAAATAAAAGAAATTTCTCCTTTTTACCCCAAAATAAAAGTAATTTCTGACTTTTTGCCCTGAAATAAATGTAATTTCTGCAATTTTGCCCGAAAATAAGGGAAATTTGTGCCTTTTTGCCCGAAAATATGGGGAATTTCAGCATTTTACCTCAAAATAAGGGGAATTTCAGCCTTTTTGCACCAAAATATGAAAAATTTCTGCTTTTTTGCCACAAAATAAGAAAAATTTCTGCAATTCTGTACCAAAATAAAAGAAATTTCTAAATTTTGCCCCTAAATAAGGGAAATTTCTGATTTTTGCCCCGAAATAAGGATAATTTTTGTAATTTTGCCTCAAAATAAAGGGAATTTCTGCCTTTTTGCCCCCAAAATTAGGGGAGTTTCTGCAAGTTTGCTTCAAAATACAGGGAATTTCTTCCTCTTTTCCCGAAAATAAGGGGAACTTCTGCCGATTTGCCCCAAATATAGGGAATTTCTGCATTTTTGCCCCAATATTAGAAGAATTTGTGCAATTTTGCTCCAAAATACCGGGAATTTCTGCCTTTTTGCCCAAAATTAAGGGGATTTTCTGCCTTTTTGCCCCCAAACAAGGGAAATTTCTGCAATTTTATCCCACAATAAGGGGAATTTCTGCCTTTTTGCCCCAAAATATGGGAAATTTCTGCCTTTTTGCCCCAAAATAAGAAAAATTTCTGCAATTTTGTACCAAAATAAATTTCTGCCTTTTTGCCCGAAAATAAGAAAATTTCTACTTTTTTTCTGAAATAAGTGAAATTTCTGCAATTTTGCCCTAAAATAAGTGAAAGTTCTGAGTTTTGCCCCAAAATAAGGAGAATTTCTGTCTTTTTGCCCCAACATATAGGGAATTTCTGCTTTTTTGGCCCACAATTAGGGGGATTTCTGCAATTTTGCTCCAAAATACGGGGAATTTTTGTCTTTTTTCCCGAAAATAAGAAGAATGCATACCTTTTTGCCATAAAAAAGGGAAATATCTTCATTTTTGCTCCAAAATAAGGGGAATTTCTGCTTTTTTTCCTCTAAATAAGTGGAATTTCTGTCTTTTTTTCCCAAAACAAAGGGAATTTCTGTCTTTTTGCCCCATAATAAAAAAATTTCTGACTTATTATTCTGAAATAAGTGAAATTTCTGCAATTTTGCCCCAAAATAAGGGAAATTTCTGCCTTTTTGCCCCCAAATAATGGGAATTTCAGCCTTTTTACCTCAAAATAAGGGGAATTTCTGCATTTTTGCCCCAAAATATGGGAACTGTCTGCCTTTTTGCCCCAAAATAAGGAAAATTTCTGCAATTTTGTATCAAAATAAAAGAAATATCTGCCTTTTTGACCCAAAATTAGAAATTTTTTTTTTTTCGGAAATAAGTGAAATTTCTGCAATTTTACCCCAAAATAATTGAAATTTCTAAGTTTTGCCCCAAAATAAGGGAAATTTCTGCCTTTTTGCCCCCAAATAAGGGGAAGTTCAGCATTTTTACCTTAAAATAAGGGTAATTTCTGCATTTTTGCCCCAAAATATGGGAAATTTCTGCCTTTTTCCCAAAATAAGAAAAATTTCTGCAATTTTGTACCAAAATAAAAGAAATTTCTGTATTTTTGCCCCAAAATAAGAAAATTTCTGCTTTTTTTCTGGAATAAGTGAAATTTCTGCAATTTTGCCCAAAAATAAGTAAAATTTCTGAGTTTTGCCCCAAAATAAGGAGAATTTCTGTCTTTTTGCCCCAACATATAGGGAATTTCTGGCTTTTTGCCCCACAATTAGGGGAATTTCTGCAATTTTGCTCCAAAATACAAGGAATTTCTGCCTTTTTGCCCCAAAATATGAACAAAGTCTGCAATTTTGTACAAAAATAATAGAAATTTCGGACTTTTTGCCCCAAAAAAGAAAATTTCTGCTTTTTTTTTTCTGAAACAAGTAAAATTTCTGCAATTTTGCCCCAAAATATGTGGAATTTCTGCAATTATGCCTCAAAATAAGGAAAATTTCTGACTTATTACCCTGAAGTAAGTGAAATTTCTGCAATTTTGCCCCAAAATAAGGGAAATTTCTGCCTTTTTGCCCCCAAATAAGGGGAAATTCGGCCTTTTTACCTCAAAATAAGGGGAATTTCTGCATTTTTGCCACAAAATATTTGGAATTTCTGCCTTTTTGCCCCAAAATAAGGAAAACTTCTGCCTTTTTTCTTGAAATAAGTGAAATTTCTGCAATTTTGCCTTAAAATAAGTGAAATTTCTGCAATTTTGCCCCAAAATAAGGGAAATTTCTGGAATTTTGCCCCAAAACATGTGGAATTTCTGAGTGTTGCCCCAAAATAAAAAGAATTTCTGTCTTTTTGCCCTAACATATAGGGAATTTCTGCCTTTTTGCCCCACAATTAGGTGAATTTCTGCAATTTTGCTTCAAAATACAGGGAATTTCTGCCTTTTTGCCCGAAAATAAGAAGATGCATACCTTTTTGCCATAAAAAAGGGAAATTTCTTCATTTTTCTCCAAAATCAGGGGAATTTCTGATATTTTGCCTCTAAATAATTGGAATTTCTGTCTTTTTACCCCAAAACAAAAGGAATTTCTGTCTTTTTTGCCCCAAAATAGGGAAAATTTCAGACTTATTACCCTGAAATAGGTGAAATTTCTGCAATTTTGCCCCTAAAAAAGGGAAATATCTGCCTTTTTGACCCCAAATAAAGGAAATTTCAGCCTTTTTACATCATAATAAGGGTAATCTCTGCTTTTTGCCCTAAAATATGGGGAATTTCTGTATTTTTGCCCCAAAATAAAGAAAATTTCTGCAATTTTGTACCAAAATAAAAGCAATTTCTGCCTTTTTGCCCCAAAATAAGAGAAATTTCTGCGTTTTTTCCTGAAATAAGTGAAATTTCTGTAATTTTGCCACAAAATAAGGGAGATTTCTGCAATTTTGCCCCAAAATAAAGAAAATTTCTGGAATTTTGCCACAAAATAAGGAAAATTTCTGCCTTTTTGCCCCCAAATAAAGGGAATTTCAGCCTTTTTACCTCAAATTAACGGGAATTTCTGAATTTTTGCCCAAAAATATGGGAAATTTCTGCCTTTTTGCCCCAAAATAAGAAAAATTGCTGCAATTTTGTACCAAAATAAAAGAAATTTCTGTCTTTTTGCCCCAAAATAAGAAAATTTCTGCCTTTTTTCTGAAATAATTGAAATTTCTGCACTTTTGCCCCAAATTAAGTGAAAATTCTGATTTTTGCCCTCAAATAAGGAGAATTTCTGTATTTTTGCCCCAACATATAGGGAATTTCTGCCTTTTTGCCCCACAATTAAAGGAATTTCTGCAATTTTGCTCCAAAATACAGGGAATTTCTGCCTTTGTGGCCCACAATTAGGGGAATTTCAGCAATTTTGCTCCAAAATACTAGGAATTTCTGCCTTTTTGCTTGAAAATAAGAAGAATGCATACCTTTTTGCCATAAAAAAAGGAAATTTCTTCATTTTTGCTCCAAAATAAGGGGAATTTCTGCTTTTTTGCCTCTTAATAAGTGGAATTTCTGTCTTTTTCCCCCAAAACAAAGGGAATTTCTGTTTTTTGCCCGAAAATAAGGAAAAATTCTGACTTATTACCCTGAAATAAGTGAAATTTCTGCAATTTTGCCACAAAATAAGGGAAATTTCTGGCTTTTTGCCCCCAAATAAGGGGAATTTCAGCCTTTTTACCTCAAAATAAAAGGAATTTCTGCATTTTTGCCCCAAAATATGGGAAATGTCTGTCTTTTTGCCCCAAAATAAGAAAAATTTCTGCAATTTTGTACCAAAATAAAAGAAATATCTGCCTTTTTGCCCCAAAATTAGAAAATTTCTGCTTTTTTTTCGGAAATAAGTGAAATTTCTGCAATTTTGCCCCAAAATAATTGAAATTTCTGAGTTTTGCCCCAAAATAAGGGAAATCTCTGCCTTTTTGCCCCCAAATAATGGGAATTTCAGCATTTTTACCTTAAAATAAGGGGAATTTCTGCATTTTTGCCCCAAAATATGGGAAATTCCTGCCTTTTTCCAAAATAAGAAAAATTTCTGCAATTTTGTACCAAAATAAAAGAAATTTCTGCCTTTTTGCCCCAAAATAAGAAAATTTCTACTTTTTTTCTTGAAATAAGTGAAATTTCTGCAATTTTGCCCCAAATAAGTGAAATTTCTTAGTTTTGCCCCAAAATAAGGAGAATTTCTGTCTTTTTGCCCTAACATATTGGGAATTTCTGCCTTTTTGCCCCACAATTAGGTGAATTTCTGCAATTTTTCTTCAAAATACAGGGAATTTCTGCCTTTTTGCCCGAAAATAAGAAGATGCATACCTTTTTGCCATAAAAAAGGGAAATTTCTTCATTTTTTTCCAAAATCAGGGGAATTTCTGATTTTTTGCCTCTAAATAATTGGAATTTCTGTCTTTTTACCCCAAAACAAAAGGAATTTCTGTCTTTTTTGCCCCAAAATAGGGAAAATTTCAGACTTATTACCCTGAAATAGGTGAAATTTCTGCAATTTTGCCCCTAAAGAAGGGAAATTTCTGCCTTTTTGCCCCCAAATAAAGGGAATTTCAGCCTTTTTACCTCATAATAAGGGTAATCTCTGCTTTTTGCCCTAAAATATGGGGAATTTCTGTATTTTTGCCCCAAAATAAAGAAAATTTCTGCAATTTTGTACCAAAATAAAAGCAATTTCTGCCTTTTTGCCCCAAAATAAGAGAAATTTCTGCGTTTTTTCCTGAAATAAGTGAAATTTCTGTAATTTTGCCACAAAATAAGGGAGATTTCTGCAATTTTGCCCCAAAATAAAAAAAATTTCTGGAATTTTGCCACAAAAGAAAGAAAATTTCTGCCTTTTTGCCCCCAAATAAAGGGAATTTCAGCCTTTTTACCTCAAAATAAGGGGAATTTCTGCATTTTTGCCCCAAAATATGGGAAATTTCTCCCTTTTTGCCCCAAAATAAGAAAAATATCTGCAATTTTGTACCAAAATAAAAGAAATTTCTATCTTTTTGCCCCAAAATAAAAAAATTTCTCCTTTTTTTCTGAAATAATTGAAATTTCTGCAATTTTGCCCCAAAATTAGTGAAAATTCTAAGTTTTGCCCTCAAATAAAGAGAATTTCTGTATTTTTGCCCCAATATATCAGGAATTTCTGCCTTTTTGCCCCACAATTAGGGGAATTTCTGCAATTTTGCTCAAAAATACGGGAAATTTCTGCCTTTTTGCCCGAAAATAAGAAGAATGCATACCTTGTTGCCATAAAAAAGGAAAATCTCTTCATTTTTGCTCCAAAATAAGGGGAATTTCTGCTTTTTTGCCTCTAAATAAGTGGAATTTCTGTCTTTTTCCCACAAAACAAAGGGAATTTCTGTCATTTTTGCCTCAAAATAAGAAAAATTTCTGACTTATTACCCTGAAATAAGTGAAATTTCTGTAATTTTGCCCCAAAATGAGGGAAATTTCTGCCTTTTTGCCCACAAAGAAGGAAAATATTAGCCTTTTTACCTCAAAATAAGGAAAATTTCTGACTTATTACCCTGAAATAAGTGAAATTTCTGCAATTTTGCCCCAAAATAAGGGAAATTTCTGCCTTTTTGCCACAAAATAAGGGGAATTTCTTTCTTTTTGCCACAAAATAAGGGAAATTTTAGCCTTTTTACCTCATAATAAGGGTAATCTCTGCTTTTTGCCCGAAAATATGGGGAATTTCTGTATTTTTGCCACGAAATAAAGAAAATTTTTGCAATTTTGTACCAAAATAAAAGCAATTTCTGCCTTTTTGCTCCAAAATAAGAGGAATTTCTGCGTTTTTTTTCCCTGAAATAAGTGAAATTTTTGTAATTTTGCCACAAAATAAGGGAGATTTCTGCAATTTTGCCCCAAAATAAAGAAAATTTCTGGAATTTTGCCCCAAAATAAGGAAAATTTCTGCCTTTTTGCCCCCAAATAAAGGAAATTTCAGCCTTTTAACCTCAAAATAAGGAAAATTTCTGCATTTTTGCCCCAAAATATAAGAAATTTCTCCCTTTTTGCCCCAAAATAAGAAAAATATCTGCAATTTTGTACCAAAATAAAAGAAATTTGTGCCTTTTTGCCCCAAAATAAAAAAGTTTCTGCTTTTTTTTCTGAAATAATTGAAATTTCTGCAATTTTGCCCCAAAATAAGTGAAATTTCTGCAATTTTGCCCCAAAATAAGTGGAATTTCTGAGTTTTGCACCAAAATAAGAAGAATTTCTGTCTTTTTGCCCCAACATATAGGGAATTTCTGCCTTTTTGCCCCACAATTAGGGGATTTTCTGTACTTTTGCTACAAAATACGGGGAATTTCTGCCTTTTTTCCCCAAAATAAGAAGAATGCATACCTTTTTGCCATAAAAAAAGGAAATTTCTTCATTTTTGCTCCAAAATAAGGGGAATTTCTGCTTTTTTGCCTCTAAATAAGTGGAATTTCTGTCTTTTTCCCCCAAAACAAAGGGAATTTCTGTCTTTTTTGCCCCAAAATAAGGAAAATTTCTGACTTATTACCCTGAAATAAGTGAAATTTCTGCAATTTTGCCCCAAAATGTGTAAAATTTCTGCCTTTTTGCCCCCAAATAAGGGGAATTTCAGCCTTTTTCCCTCAAAATAAGGGGAATTTCTGCATTTTTGCCCCAAAATATGGAAAATTTCTGCCTTTTTGCCCCAAAATAAGAACAGTTTCTGCAATTTTGTAACAAAATAAAAGAAATTTCTGCCTTTTTGCCCCAAAATAAGAAAATTTCTGCTTTTTTTCTGAAATAATTGAAATTTCTGCAATTTTGCCCCAAAATAAGTGAAAATTCTGAGTTTTGCCCCCAAATAAGGAGAATTTCTGTATTTTTGCCCCAAAAATTAGGGGAATTTCTGCAATTTTGCTCCAAAATACAGGGAATTTCTGCCTTTTTGCCCAAAAATAAAGGGAATGTATATCTTTTACCATAAAAAAGGGAAATTTCTTTATATTTGCTCCAAAATAAGGGAAATTTCTGCTTCTTTGCCTCTAAATAAGTGGAATTTCTGTCATTTTCCCCCAAAACAAACGGAATTTCTGTCTTTTTTGCCCCAAAATACAGAAAATTTCTGACTTATTACCCTGAAATAAGTGAAATTTCTGCAATTTTGCCCCAAAATAAGGGAAATTTCTGCCTTTTTGCCCACAAATAAGGGGAATTTCAGCCTTTTTACCTCAAAATAAGGGGAATTTCTGCATTTTTGCCCCAAAATATAGGAAATTTCTGCTTTTTTGCCCCAAAATAAGAAAATTTCTGCTTTTTTTTCTGAAATAAGTTAAATTTCTGCAATTTTGCCCCAAAATAAGTGAAATTTCTGAGTTTTGCCCCCAAATAAGGAGAATTTCTGTCTTTTTGCCCCACAATTAGGGGAATTTCTGCAATTTTGCTCCAAAATACAGGGAATTTCTGCCTTTTTGCCCGAAAATAAGAAGAATGCATACCTTTTTGCCATAAAAAAGGGAAATTTCTTCATTTTTGCTCCATAATAAGGGGAATTTCTGTATTTTTGCCTCTAAATAAGTGGAATTTGTGTCCTTTTCCCCCAAAACAAAGGGAATTTCTGCCTTTTTTGCCCCAAAATAAGGAAAATTTCTTACTTATTATCCTGAAATAAGTGAAATTTCTGCAATTTTGCCCCTAAAGAAGGGAAATTTCTGCCTTTTTGCCCCCCAATAAAGGGAATTTCAGCCTTTTTACCTCATAATAAGGGTAATCTCTGCTTTTTGCCCTAAAATATGGGGAATTTCTGTATTTTTGCCCGAAAATAAAGAAAATTTCTGCAATTTTGTACCAAAATAAAAGCAATTTCTGCCTTGTTGCCCCAAAATAAGAGAAATTTCTGCGTTTTTTCCTTGAAATAAGTGAAATTTCTGTAATTATGCCACAAAATAAGGGAGATTTCTGCAATTTTGCCCCAAAATAAAGAAAATTTCTGGAATTTTGCCCCAAAATAAAGAAAATTTCTGGCTTTTTGCCCCCAAATAAAGGGAATTTCAGCCTTTTTACCTCAAAATAAGGGGAATTTCTGCATTTTGACCCCAAAATATGGGAAATTTCTGCCTTTTTGCCCCAAAATAAGAAAAATTTCTGCAATGTTGTACCAAAATAAAAAGAAATTTCTGCCTTTTTGCCACAAAATAAGGAAAATTTCTGTCATTTTTTCTCTGAAATAAGTGAAATTTCTGCAATTTTGCCCCGAAATAAGTGAAATTTCTGCAATTTTGATCCAAAATAAGGGAAATTTCTGGAATTTTGCCCCAAAATAAGTGGAATTTCTGAGTTTTGTCCCAAAATAAGGAGAATTTCTGTCTTTTTGCCCCAACATATAGGGAATATCTGCCTTTTTGCCCCACCATTAGGGGAATATCTGCAATTTTGCTCCAAAATACAGGGAATATCTGCCTTTTTGCCCGAAAATAAGAATGCATACCTTTTTGCCATAAAAAAGGGAAATTTCTTCATTTTTGCTCCATAATAAGGGGAATTTCTGTATTTTTGCCACTAAATAAGTGGAATTTGTGTCCTTTTTCCCCAAAACAAAGGGAATTTCTGCCTTTTTTGCCCCAAAATAAGGAAAATTTCTTACTTATTATCCTGAAATAAGTGAAATTTCTGCAATTTTGCCCCTAAAGAAGGGAAATTTCTGCCTTTTTGCCCCCCAATAAAGGGAATTTCAGCCTTTTTACCTCATAATAAGGGTAATCTCTGCTTATTGCCCTAAAATATGGGGAATTTCTGTATTTTTGCCCGAAAATAAAGAAAATTTCTGCAATTTTGTACCAAAATAAAAGCAATTTCTGCCTTGTTGCCCCAAAATAAGAGAAATTTCTGCGTTTTTTTCCTTGAAATAAGTGAAATTTCTGTAATTTTGCCACAAAATAAGGGAGATTTCTGCAATTTTGCCCCAAAATAAAGAAAATTTCTGGAATTTTGCCCCAAAATAAGGAAAATTTCTGCCTTTTTGCCCCCAAATAAAGGGAATTTCAGCCTTTTTACCTCAAAATAAGGGGAATTTCTGCATTTTGGCCCCAAAATATGGGAAATTTCTGCCTTTTTGCCCCAAAATAAGAAAAATTTCTGCAATTTTGTACCAAAATAAAAAGAAATTTCTGCCTTTTTGCCACAAAATAAAGAAAATTTCTGTTATTTTTTCCCTGAAATAAGTGAAATTTCTGCAATTTTGCCCCAAAATAAGTGAAATTTCTGCAATTTTGATCCAAAATAAGGGAAATTTCTGGAATTTTGCCCCAAAATAAGTGGAATTTCTGAGTTTTGTCCCAAAATAAGGAGAATTTCTGTCTTTTTGCCCCAACATATAGGGAATATCTGCCTTTTTGCCCCACCATTAGGGGAATTTCTGCAATTTTGCTCCAAAATACAGGGAATATCTGCCTTTTTGCCCGAAAATAAGAAGAATGCATACCTTTTTTTCCATAAAAAAGTGAAATTTCTTCATTTTTGCACCAAATAAGGGAAATTTCTGCTTTTTTACCTCTAAATAAGTGGAATTTCTGTCTCTTTCCCCCAAAACAAAGGGAATTTTTTTTTGCCCCAAAATAAGGAAAATTTCTGACTTATTACCCTGAAATAAGTGAAATTTCTGCAATTTTGCCACAAAATAAGGGATATTTCTGCCTTTTTGCAACAAAATAAGGGGAATTTCTGTCTTTTTGCCCCAAAATAAGGGGAATTTCAGCCTTTTTACCTCATAATAAGGGGAATCTCTGCTTTTTTGCCCTAAAATATGAGGAATTTCTGTATTTTTGCCCCAAAATAAAGAATATTTCTGCAAATTTGTACCAAAATAAAAGTAATTTCTGCTTTTTGCCCCAAAATAAGAGAAATTTCTGCGTTTTTTCCCTGAAATAAGTGAAATTTCTGTAATTTTGCCTCAAAATAAGGGAGATTTCTGCAATTTTGCCCCAAAATAAAGAAAATTTCTGGAATTTTGCCCCAAAATAAGGGGAATTTCTGACTTTTTGTTCTGAAATAAGGAGAATTTCTGTCTTTTTGCCCAAAAATAATGTGAATTTCTGCATTTTCCCTCAAAATTAGGGGAATATGTGCAATTTTGCTTCAAAATACGGGGAATTTCTGCCGTATTGAACCAAAATAAAGGGAATTTCTGCATTTTTGCACCAATATAAGAGGAATTTCTGAAATTTTGCTCCAAAATACGGGGAATTTCTGTCTTATTGCAAGAAATAAAGTGGAATTTCTGCCTTTTTGCCCGGAAATTTTTGAAATTTCCAAAATTTTACCTCAAAATAAGAGGAATTTCTGTTTTTGGCCCCAAAATTAGGAGAATTTCTGCTTTTTGCCCCAAAATAAGGCAAATTTCTGACTTTTTGCCCTGAAATAAGTGAAATTTCTGCAATTTTCGCCCCAAAATAAGGGGAATTTCTGCCTTTTTGCCAAAATAAGGAAAATTTCAGCATTTTACCTCCAAATAAGGAAAATTTCTGCCTTTTTGCCACAAAATATGGGGAATTTCTGCCTTATTGCCCCCAAATAAGGAAAATTTTTGCTTTTCTGCCCCAATTAACGGGAATTTCTGCCTTTTTGCCACAAAGTAAAGGGAATTTCTGCCTTTTTGCCCCAAAATAAAGAGAATTTCAGCCTTTTTACCTTAAAATAAGGGGAATTTCTGCCTTTTGCCCCAAAATAAGGAGAATTTCTGCAATTTTGCCCTATAATAAAGGGAATTTCTGCCTTTTGCCCCAAATTAAGGGGAATTTCTGCCTTTTTGCCCCAAAATAAAGAAAATTACTGCATGTTTTACCCCAAAATTAGGTGAATTTCTACAATTTTGCTCCAAAATACGGGGATATTCTACCTTTTTCGCCAAAAATAAAGGGAATTTCTGCCATTTTGCCGCGAAATAAGTGAAATTTCTGCAGTTTTCCCCCAATTAAGGAGAAGTTCTGCGTTTTTGCCCCAAAATTAGGGGAATTTCTGCAATTTTGCTCTAAAATACGTGGAATGTCTGCCTTTTTGCCCGAAAATAAAGGGAATGTATATCTTTTTGCCATAAAAAAGGGAAATTTCTTCATTTTTACTCCAAAATAAGGGGATTTTCCGCCTTTTTGACTCAAAATATGTGCAATTTCTGAATTTTCCACAAAAAAAAAAAAGAAATTTCTGTCTTTTTGCCCCAAAATAAGGGGAATTTCTGACTCTTTGCCCTGAAATAAGTTAAATTTCTAAAATTTTTCCACAAAATAAATGTCTGCTTTTTGCCCCAAAATAAGGGGAATTTCTGCCTTTTTGCTTCAAAATAAGTGGAATTTCAGCATTTTTACCTGAAAATAAGGGAAATTTCTGCATTTTGCCCCAAAATATGGGAAATTTGTTCCTTTTTGCCCAAAATAAGAAAAATTTCTGCAATTTTGTACCAAAATAAAAGAAATTTCTGCCTTTTTGCACCAAAATTAGAAAATTTCTGCTTATTTTCCCTGAAATATGTGAAATTTCTGCAATTTTGCCCCAAAATAAGTGAAATTTCTGCAATTTTGCCCCAAAATAAGGGAAATTTCTGCCTTTTTGCCCCCAAATAAAGGGAATTTCAGCCTTTTTACCTCAAAATGAGGGGAATTTCTGCATTTTTGCACCAAAATATGGGAAATTTCTGCCTTTTTGCCCCAAAATAAGAAAAATTTCTGCAATTTTGTACCAAAACAAAAGAAATTTCTGCCTTTTTGCCCCCCAAAAAAAATTTCTGCTTTTTTTCTGAAATAAGTGAAATTTCTGCAATTTTGCCCCAAAATAAGTGAAATTTCTGGGTTTTGCCCCAAAATAAGGAGAATTTCTGTTTTTTTGCCCCAACATATAGGGAATTTCTGCATTTTTGCCCCACAATTAGGGGATTTTCTTCAATTTTGCTCCAAAATGCGGGGAATTTCTGCATTTTTGCCCGAAAATAAGAAGAATGCATACCTTTTTGCCATAAAAAAGTGAAATTTCTTCATTTTTGCTCCAAAATAAGGAAAATTTCTGTTTTTTTACCTCTAAATAAGTGGAATTTCTGTCTTTTTCCCCCAAAACAAAGGGAATTTCTGTCTTTTTTGCCCCAAAATAAGGAAAATTTCTGACTTATTACCCTGAAATATGTGAAATTTCTGCAATTTTGCCCCTAAATGAGGAAAATTTCTGCCTTTTTGCCAAAAAATAAGGGGAATTTCTGTCTTTTTGCCCCAAAATAAGGGGAATTTCAGCCTTTTTACCTCATAATAAGGGGAATCTCTGCCTTTTTGCCCTAAAATATGAGGGATTTCTGTATTTTTGCCCCAAAAAAAAAGAATATTTCTGCAATTTTTTCCAAAATAAAAGTAATTTCTGCTTTTTGCCCCAAAATAAGGGAGATTTCTGCAATTTTGCCCCAAAATAAAGAAAATTTCTGAAATTTTGCCCCAAAATAAGGGGAATTTCTGACTTTTTGACCTGAAATAAGGAGAATTTCTGTCTTTTTGCCCAAAAATAATGTGAATTTCTGCATTTTCCCTCAAAATTAGGGGAATATGTGCAATTTTGCTTTAAAATACGGGGAATTTCTGCCGTATTGAACCAAAATAAAGGGAATTTCTGCATTTTTGCACCAATATAAGGGGAATTTCTGAAATTTTGCTCCAAAATACGGGGAATTTCTGTCTTATTGCAACAAATAAAGTGGAATTTCTGCCTTTTTGCCCTGAAATATTTGAAATTTCCAAAATTTTACCTCAAAATTAGAGGAATTTCTGTTTTTGGCCCCAAAATTAGGAGAATTTCTGCTTTTTGCCCCAAAATAAGGCAAATTTCTCACTTTCTGCCCTGAAATAAGTGAAATTTCTGCAATTTTGCCCCAAAATAAGGGGAATTTCTGCCTTTTTGCCAAAATAAGGGGAATTTCAGCATTTTACCTTCAAATAAGGGGAATTAGTGCCTTTTTGTCACAAAATATGGGGAATTTCTGCCTTATTGCCCCCAAATAAAGAAAATTTTTGCTTTTCTGCCCCAATTAACGGGAATTTCTGCCTTTTTGCCACAAAGTAAAGGGAATTTCTGCCTTTTTGCCCCAAAATAACGGGAATTTCAGCCTATTTACCTCAAAATAAGGAGAATTTCTGCCTTTTCCCCAAAATATGGGGAATTGCTGACTTTTTGTTCCAAAATAAGGAAAATTTCTTCAATTTTGTACCAAAATAAAAGAAATTTATGCCTTTTGCCCCAAAATAAATGTAATTTCTGACTTTTTGCCCTGAAATAAATAAAATTTCTGCAATTTGGCCTGAAAATAAGGGTAATTTGTGACTTTTTGCTCCAAAATGAATTTCTGCCTTTTTGCCCCAAAATATGGGGAATTTCAGCATTTTACCTCAAAATAAGAGGAATTTCAGCCTTTTTGCACCAAAATATGGAAAATTTCTGCCTTTTTGCCACAAAATAAGAAAAATTTCTGCAATTCTGTACCAAAATAAAAGAAATTTCTAAAATTTTGCCTCAAAATAAGGGAAATTTCTGATTTTTGCCCCGAAATAAGGAGAATTTCTGTATTTTTGCCCCAAAATAAAGGGAATTTCTGCCTTTTTTCCCCCAAATTAGGGGAGTTTCTGCAATTTTGCTTCAAAATACAGGGAATTTCTTCCTCTTTTCCCGAAAATAAGGGGAACATCTGCCGATTTGCCCAAAATAAAGAGAATTTCTGCATTTTTGCCCCAATACTAGGAGAATTTCTGCAATTTTGCTCCAAAATATGGAGAATTTCTGCCTTTTTGCCGCGAAATAAGTGAAATTTCTGCAGTTTTACTTCAAAATAAAGAGAAGTTCTGCGTTTTTGCCCAAAAATTAGGGGAATTTCTGCAATTTTGCTCCAAAATACGTGGAATTTCTGCCTTTTAGCCAGAAAATAAAGGAAATGTATATCTTTTTGCCATAAAAAGGGAAATTTCTTCATTTTTACCCCAAAATAAGGGGATTTTCTGCCTTTTTGACTCAAAATAAGTGCAATTTCTGACTTTTCCCCAAAAATAAACAAAATTTCTGTATTTTTGCCCCAAAATAAGGGGAATTTCTGACTTTTTGCCCTGAAATAAGTTAAATTTCTAAAATTTTTCCTCAAAATAAGGGAAATGTCTGCTTTTTGACCCAAAATAAGGGGAATTTCTGCCTTTTTACTTCAAAATAAGAGGAATTTCAGCATTTTTACCTGAAAATAAGGAGAATTTCTGCCTTTTTGCCCAAAATAAGACAAATTTCTGCAATTTTGCCCCAAAATAAGTGAAATTTCTGCAATTTTGCCCCAAAATAAGGGAAATTTCTGCCTTTTTGCCCTCAAATAAAGGGAATTTCAGCCTTTTTACCTCAAAATATGGAGAATTTCTGCATTTTTGCCCCAAAATAAGAAAAATTTCTGCAATTTTGTACCAAAACAAAAGAAATTTCTGCCTTTTTGCCAAAAATAAGAAAATTTCTGCTTTTTTTCCTGAAATAAGTTAAATTTCTGCAATTTTGCCCCAAAATAAGTGAAATTTCTGAGTTTTGCCCCAAAATAAGGAGAATTTCTGTCTTTTTGCCCCAACATATAGGGAATTTCTGCCCTTTTGCCCCACAATTAGGAAATTTTCTGCAATTTTGCTACAAAATACGGGGAATTTCTGCCTTTTTTCCCGAAAATAAGAAGAATGCATACCTTTTTGCAATAAAAAAGGGAAATTTCTTCATTTTTGCTCCAAAATAAGGGAAATTTCTGCTTTTATCCCTCTAAATAAGTGGAATTTCTGTCTTTTTCCCCCAAAACAAAGGGAATTTCTGTCTTTTTTGCTCCAAAATAAGGAAAATTTCTGACTTATTACCCTGAAATAAGTGAAATTTCTGCAATTTTGCCCCAATGAGGAAAATTTCTGCCTTTTTGCCACAAAATAAGGGGAATTTCTGTCTTTTTGCCCCAAAATAAGGGGAATTTCAGCCTTTTTACCTCATAATAAGGGGAATCTCTGCCTTTTTGCCCTAAAATATGGGGAATTTCTGTATTTTTGCCCCAAAATAAAGAATATTTCTGCAATTTTGTTCCAAAATAAAAGTAATTTCTGCTTTTTGCCCCAAAATAAGAGAAATTTCTGCGTTTTTCCCTGAAATAAGTGAAATTTCTGTAATTTTGCCCCAAAATAAGGGAGATTTCTGCAATTTTGCCCCAAAATAAAGAAAATTTCTGGAATTTTGCCCCAAAATAAGGGGAATTTCTGACTTTTTGCCCTGAAATAAGGAGAATTTCTGTCTTTTTGCCCAAAAATAATGTGAATTTCTGCATTTTCCCTCAAAATTGGGGGAATATGTGCAATTTTGCTTTAAAATACGGGGAATTTGTGCCGTATTGAACCAAAATAAAGGGAATTTCTGCATTTTTGCACCAATATAAGGGGAATTTCTGAAATTTTGCTCCAAAATACGGGGAATTTCTGTCTTATTGCAACAAATAAAGTGGAATTTCTGCCTTTTTGCCCTGAAATATTTGAAATTTCCAAAATTTTACCTCAAAATTAGAGGAATTTCTGTTTTTGGCCCCAAAATTAGGAGAATTTCTGCTTTTTGCCCCAAAATAAGGCAAATTTCTGACTTTTTGCCCTGAAATAAGTGAAATTTCTGCAATTTTGCCCCAAAATAAGGGAATTTCTGCCTTTTTGCTAAAATAAGAAGAATTTCAGCATTTTACCTCCAAATAAGGGGAATTTCTGCCTTTTTGCCACAAAATCTGTGGAATTTCTGCCTTATTGCCCCCAAATAAGGAAAATTTTTGTTTTTCTGCCCCAATTAACGGGAATTTCTGCCTTTTTGCCACAAAGTAAAGGGAATTTCTGCCTTTTTGCCCCAAAATAATGGGAATTCCAGCCTTTTTACCTCAAAATAAGGAGAATTTCTGCCTTTTCCCCAAAATATGGGGAATTTCTGACTTTTTGTTCCAAAATAAGGAAAATTTCTTCAATTTTGTACCAAAATAAAAGAAATTTATGCCTTTTGCCCCCAAATAAAAGTAATTTCTGACTTTTTGCCCTGAAATAAATAAAATTTCTGCAATTTGGCCCGAAAATAAGGGTAATTTGTGACTTTTTGCTCCAAAATGAGGGGAATTTCTGCCTTTTTGCCCCAAAATATGGGGAATTTCAGCATTTTACCTCAAAATAAGAGGAATTTCAGCCTTTTTGCACCAAAATATGGATAATTTCTGCTTTTTGCCACAAAATAAGAAAAATTTCTGCAATTCTGTACCAAAATAAAAGAAATTTCTAAAATTTTGCCCCAAAATAAGGGAAATTTCTGATTTTTGCCCCGAAATAAGGAGAATTTCTGTATTTTTGCCCCAAAATATAGGAAATTTCTGCCTTTTTTCCCCCAAATTAGGGGAGTTTCTGCAATTTTGCTTCAAAATACAGGGAATTTCTGCCTCTTTTCCCGAAAATAAGGGGAACATCTGCCGATTTGCCCAAAATAAAGGGAATTTCTTCATTTTTGCCCCAATATTAGGGGAATTTCTGCAATTTTGCTCCAAAATACGGGGAATATCTGTCTTTTTGCCCAAAATTAAGGGGATTTTCTGCCTTTTTGCCCCCCAAAAAGGGAAATTTCTGCAATTTTATCCCCAAATAAGGGGAATTTCTGCCTTTTTGCCCCCAAATAAGGGGAATTTCTGCCTTATTGCCCTGAAATATGTGAAATGTCTGAAATTTTACCCCAAAATAAGGTGAATTTCTGCCTTTTTGCCCCAAAATAATGGAAATTTCTGAATTTTGCCCTAAAATAAGAAAAATTTTGGCTTTTTTTCTCTGAAATAAGTGAAATATCTGCAATTTTGCCTTAAAATAAAAGAAATTTCTGCAATTTTTCCCCATAATAAGGGAATTTTCTGCAATTTTGCCCCAAAATAAAGGGAATTTCTGTTTTTTGTCCCCAAATAAGGGAAATTTCTGCAATTTTGCCCTAAAATAAGGGGAATTCTTGCCTTTTGCCCCCAAATAAGGGGAATTTCTGCCTTTTTGCCCCAAAATAAAGAAAATTACTGCATGTTTTACCCAAAATTAGGTGAATTTCTGCAATTTTGCTCCAAAGTACGGGGATTTTCTGCCTTTTTTGCCGAAAATAAAGGGATTTTCTGCCATTTTGCCTTAAATAAGTGAAATTTCGGCAGTTTTACCCCAAAATAAGGTGAAGTTCTGCGTTTTTGCCCCAAAATTAAGGGAATTTCTGCACTTTTTCTCCAAAATACGTGGAATTTCTGCCTTTTTGCCCGAAAATAAAGGGAATGTATATTTTTTTGCCATAAAAAAGGGAAATTTCTTCATTTTTACCCCAAAATAAGGGGATTTTCTGCCTTTTGGAATCAAAATAAGTGCAATTTCTGACTTTTCCCCAAAAATAAATGAAATTTCTGTCTTTTTGCCCCAAAATAAGGGGAATTTCTGACTTTTTGCCCTGAAATAAGTTAAATTTCTAAAATTTTTCCCCAAAATAAGAGAAATGTCTGCTTTTTGCCCCAAAATAAGGGAATTTCTGCCTTTTTGCTTCAAAATAAGGGGAATTTCAGCATTTTTACCTGAAAATATGGAGAATTTCTGCATTTTTGCCCCAAAATATGGGAAATTTCTGTCTTTTTGCCCAAAATAAGAAAAATTTATGCAATTTTGTACCAAAATAAAAGAAATTTCTGCCTTTTTGCCCCAAAATAAGAAAATTTCTGCTTTTTTTCCCTGAAATAAGTGAAATTTCTGCAATTTTGCCCCAAAATAAGTGAAATTTCTGCAATTTTGCCACAAAATAAGGGAAATTGCTGCCTTTTTGACCCCAAATAGAGGGAATTTCAGCCTTTTTACATCAAAATAAAGGGAATTTCTGCATTTTTGCCCCAAAATATGGGAAATTTCTGCCTTTTGGCTTCAAAATAAAAAAAAATTTCTGCAATTTTGTACTAAAACAAAAGAAATTTCTGCCTTTTTGCCCCAAAATAAGAAAATTTCTGCTTTTTTTTCTGAAATAAGTGAAATTTCTGCAATTTTGCCCCAAAATAAGTGCAACTTCTGAGTTTTGCCTCAAAATAAGGAGAATTTATTTTCTTTTGCCCCAATATATAGGGAATTTCTGCCTTTTTGCCCCACAATTAGGGGATTTTCTGCAATTTTGCTCCAAAATGCGGATAATTTCTGCTTTTTTGCCCGAAAATAAGAAGAATGCATACCTTTTTGCCATACAAAAGGGAAATTTCTTCATTTTTGCTCCAAAATAAGGGGAAATTCTGCTTTTTTGCCTCTAAATAAGTGGAATTTCTTTTTTTTTTTCTCCAAAACATAGGGAATTTCTTTCTTTTTTGCCCCAAAATAAGGAAAATTTCTGACTTATTACCCTGAAATAAGTGAAATTTCTGCAATTTTGCCCCAAAATAAGGTAAATTTCTGCCTTTTTGCCCCCAATAATGGGAATTTCAGCCTTTTTACCTCAAATAAGGGGAATTTCAGCATTTTTGCACCAAAATATGGGAAATTTCTGCCTTTTTGCCCAAAATAAGAAAAATTTCTGCAATTTTGTACCAAAATAAAAGAAATTTCTGCCTTTTTGCCCCAAAATAAGAAAATTTCTCCCTTTTTTCCCTGAAATAAGTGAAATTTCTGCAATTTTGCCCCAAAATAAGTGAAATATCTGCAATTTTGTTCCAAAATAAGGGAATTTTCTGGAATTTTGCCCCAAAATATGTGGAATTTCTGAGTTTTTTCCCAAAATAAAGAGAATTTCTGTCTTTTTGCCCCAACATATAGGGAATATCTGCATTTTTGCCCCACAATTAAGGAAATTTCTGCTTTTTGCCTCTAAATAAGTGGAATTCCTGTCTCTTTCTTCCAAAACAAAGGGAATTTCTTTTTTATTTTTGCTCCAAAATAAAGAAAATTTCTGACTTATTACCCTGAAATAAGTGAAATTTCTGCAATTTTGCCCCAAAATAAGGGAAATTTCTGCCTTTTTGCCACAAAATAAGGGGAATTTCTGTCTTTTTGCCCCAAAATAAGGGAAATTTCAGCCTTTTTACCTCGTAATAAGGGGAATCGCTGCCTTTTTGCACTAAAATATGAGGAATTTCTGCATTTTTGCCCCAAAATAAAGAAAATTTCTGCAATTTTGTACCAAAATAAAAGCAATTTCTGCTCTTTTGCCCCAAAATAAGAGAAATTTCTGCGTTTTTTCCCTGAAATATGTGAAATTTCTGTAATTTTGCCACAAAATAAGGGAGATTTCTGCAATTTTGCCCCAAAATAAAAAAAAAATTTTGGAATTTTGCCCCAAATTAAGGGGAATTTCTGACTTTTTGCCCTGAAATAAGGAGAATTTCTCTCTTCTTGCCCCAAAATAATGTGAATTTCTTCATTTTCCCTCAAAATTAGGGGAATATGTGCAATTTTGCTGCAAAATACAGGGAATGTCTGCCTTATTGAACCAAAATAAAGGGAATTTCTGCATTTTTGCACTAATATAAGGGGAATTTCTAAAATTTTGCTCCAAAATACAGAGAATTTCTGTCTTATTGCAATAAATAAAGTGGAATTTCTGCCTTTTTGCCCTGAAATATTTGAAATTTCCACAATTTTACCCCAAAATAAGAGGAATTTCTGTTTTTGGCCCCAAAATTAGGAGAATTTCTGCTTTTTGCCCCCAAATAAGGGGAATTTCAGCCTTTTTACCTCAAAATAAGGGGAATTTCTGCCTTTTCCCCAAAATATGGGAAATTTCTGACTTTTTGTTCCAAAATAAGGAAAATTTCTTCAATTTTGTACCAAAATTGAAGAAATTTATGCTTTTTGCCCCAAAATAAATGTAATTTCTGACTTTTTGCCCTGAAATAAATGAAATTTCTGCAATTTGGCCTGAAAATAAGGGAAATTTGTGCCTTTTTGCCCCAAAATGAGGGGAATTTCTGCCTTTTTGCCCCAAAATATGGGGAATTTCAGCATTTTACCTCAAAACAAGGGGAATTTCAGCCTTTTTGCACCAAAATATGGAAAATTTCTGCCTTTTTGCTACAAAATAAAAAAAAATTCTGCAATTCTGTACCAAAATAAAAGAAATTTCTAAAATTTTGCCCCAAAATAAAAGAAATTTTGATTTTTGCCCCGATATAAGGAGAATTTCTGTATTTTTGCCCCAAAATAAAGGGAATTTCTGCCTTTTTGCCCCCAAATTAGGGGAGTTTCTGCAATTTTGCTTCAAAATAGAGAGAATTTCTGCCTCTTTTCCTGAAAATAAGGGGAACTTCTATCTTTTTGCCCTAAATAAAGGGAATTTCTGCATTTTTGCCCCAATATTAGGGGAATTTCTGCAATTTTGCTCCAAAATACGGGGAATTTCTGCCTTTTTGCCCGAAATTATGGGGATTTTCTGACTTTTTGCCCCCAAACAAAAGAAATTTCTGCAATTTTATCCACAAATAAGGGAAATTTCTTTCTTTTTGCCACCAAATAAGGGGAATGTCTGCCTTTTTGCGCTGAAATATGTGAAATGTCTGCAATTTTACCCCAAAATAAGGAGAATTTCTGCCTTTTTGCCCCAAAATAATGAGAATTTCTGCATTTTGCTCTAAAATAAGAAACATTTTTGCTTTTTTTCTTTGAAATAGAAGAAATTTCTGCAATTTTGCCTTAAAATAAATGAAATTTCTGCAATTTTAACCATAATAAAAGAATTTTCTGCAATTTTGCCCCAAAATAAAGGGAATTTCTGTTTTTTGTCCCCAAATAAGGGAAATTTCTGCCTTTTGCCCCAAAATAAGGGGAATTTCTGCCTTTTTGCTCCAAAATAAAGAAAATTACTGCATGTTTTACCCCAAAATTAGGTGAATTTCTGCAATTTTGCTCCAAAATATGGGGATTTTCTGCCTTTTTCGCCAAAAATAAAAGAAATTTCTGCCATTTTGCCGTGAAATAAGTGAAATTTCTGCAGTTTTACCCCAAAATAAGGGGACGTTCTGCGTTTTTGCCACAAAATTAGGGGAATTTCTGTACCTTTGCTCCAAAATACGTGGAATTTCTGCCTTTTTGCCCGAAAATAAAGGGAATGTATATCTTTTTGCCATAAAAAGGGGAAATTTCTTCATTTTTACCCTAAAATAAGGGGATTTTCCGCCTTTTTGACTCAAAATAAGTGCAATTTCTGACTTTTCCCCAAAAATAAACGGAATTTCTGTGTTTTTGCCCCAAAATAAAGGGAATTTCTGACTTTTTGCCCTGAAATAAGTTAAATTTCTAAAATTTTTCCCCAAAATAAGGGAAATGTCTGCTTTTTCCCCCAAATAAGGGAATTTCTGCATTTTTGCTTCAAAATAAGGGGAATTTCAGCATTTTTACCTGAAAATATGGAGAATTTCTGCATTTTTGCCCCAAAATATGGGAAATTTCTGCTTTTTGCCTAAAATAAAAAAAATTTCTGCAATTTTGTACTAAAATAAAAGAAATTTCTGCCTTCTTGCCCCAAAATAAGAAAATTTCTGCTTTTTTTCCCTGAAATAAGTGAAATTTCTGCAATTTTGCCCCAAAATAAGTGAAATTTCTGCAATTGTGCCACAAAATAAGGGAAATTTCTGCCTTTTTGTCCCCAAAATAAGGAGAATTTCTTTCTTTTTGCCCAAATATATAGGGAATTTCTGCCTTTTTTCCCCCTAATTAGGGGATTTTTCTGCATTTTTGTACCAATATAAGGGAAATTTCTGAAATTTTGCTCCAAAATACGGGGAATTTCTGTCTTATTGCAAGAAATAAAGTGGAATTTCGGCCTTTTTGCGCTGAAATATTTGAAATTTCCACAATTTTACCCCAAAATAAGTGGAATTTCTGTTTTTGGCCCCAAAATTAGGAGAATTTCTGCTTTTTCCCCCAAAATAAGGCAAATTTCTGACTTTTTGCCTTGAAATAAGTGAAATTTCTGCAATTTTGCCCCAAAATAAGGGGAATTTCTGCCTTTTTGCCAAAATAAGGGGAATTTCAGCATTTTACCTCCAAATAAGGGGAATTTCTGCCTTTTTGCCACAAAATATGGGGAATTTCTGCCTTATTGCCAACAAATAAGGAAAATTTTTGCTTTTCTGCCTCAATTAACGGGAATTTCTGCGATTTTGCCACAAAGTAAAGGGAATTTCTGCCTTTTTGCCCCAAAATAACGGGAATTTCAGCCTTTTTACCTCAAAATAAGTGGAATTTCTGCCTTTTCCCCAAAATATGGGGAATTTCTGACTTTTTGTTCCAAAATAAGGAAATTTCTTCAATTTTGTACCAAAATTAAAGAAATTTATGCTTTTTGCCCCAAAATAAAAGTAATTTCTGACTTTTTGCCCTGAAATCAATGAAATTTATGCAATTTGGCCCGAAAATAAGGGAAATTTGTTCCTTTTTGCCCCAAAATGAAAGGAATTTCTGCCTTTTTGCCCCAAAATATGGGGAATTTCAGCATTTAACCTCAAAATAAGGGGAATTTCAGCCTTTTTGCACCAAAATATGGAAAATTTCTGCCTTTTTGCTACAAAATAAGAAAAAATTCTGCAATTCTGTACCAAAATAAAAGAAATTTCTAAAATTTTGCCGCAAAATAAGGGAAATTTTGATTTTTGCCCCGAAATAAGGAGAATTTCTGTATTTTTGCCCCAAAATAAAGGGAATTTCTGCCTTTTTGCCCCCAAATTAGGGGCGTTTCTTCAATTTTGCTTCAAAATACAGAGAATTTCTGCCTCTTTTCCTGAAAATAAGGGGAACTTCTGCCGATTTGCCCCAATAAAGGGAATTTCTGCATTTTTGCCCCAATATTAGGAGAATTTCGGAAATTTTGCTCCAAACTACAAGGAATTTCTGCCTTTTTGCCCGAAATTATGGGGATTTTCTGCCTTTTTGCCCCCAAACAAGGGAAATTTCTGCAATTTTATCCCCAAATAAGGGGAATTTCTGCCTTTTTGCCCCCAAACTAGAGGAATTTCTGCCTTTTTGCCCTGAAATATGTGAAATGTCTGAAATTTTACCCCAAAATAAGGTGAAATTTTGCCTTTTTGCCCCAAAATAATGAGAATTTCTGAATTTTGCCCTAAAATAAGAAAAATTTTTGCATTTTTTCTTTGAAATAAGTGAAATTTCTGCAATTTTGCCTTAAAATAAAAGAAATTTCTGCAATTTTTGCCCATAATAAAGGAATTTTCTGCAATTTTGCCCCAAAATAAAGGGAATTTCTGTTTTTTGTCCCCAAATAAGGGAAATTTCTGCAATTTTGCCCTAAAATAAGGGGAATTTCTGCCTTTTGCCCCAAAATAAGGGGAATTTCTGCCTTTTTGCTCCAAAATAAAGAAAATTACTGCATGTTTTACCCCAAAATTAGGTGAATTTCTGCAATTTTGCTCCAAAATACGGGGATTTTCTGACTTTTTCGCCGAAAGTAAAGGGAATTTCTGCCATTTTGCCGCGATATAAGTAAAATTTCTGCAGTTTTACCCCAAAACTAGGGGAAGTTCTGCGTTTTTGCCCCAAAATTAGAGGAATTTCTGCAATTTTGCTCGAAATTTTGGGGAATTTCTGCCTTTTTGCCCGAAAATAAAAGGAATGTATAATTTTTTGCCATAAAAAAAAAAATTTCTTCATTTTTACCACAAAATAAGATTTTCCACCTTTTTGACTCAAAATAAGTGCAATTATTGACTTTTCCCCAAAAATAAACAGAATTTCTGTTTTTTGCCCCAATATAAAGGGAATTTCTGACTTTTTGCCCTGAAATAAGTTAAATTTCTAAAATTTTTCCCCAAAATAAGAGAAATGTATGCTTTTTACCCCAAAATAAGGGGAATTTCTGCCTTTTTGCCGCAAAATAAGGGAAATTTCAGCCTTTTTACCTCAAAATAAAGGGAATTTCTGCATTTTTGTCCCAAAATATGGGAAATTTCTGCCTTTTTTCCCAAAATAAGAAAAATTTCTGCAATTTTGTAACAAAATAATAGAAATTTCTGCCTTTTTGCCCCAAAATAAGAAAATTTCTTCTTTTTTTTCCCTGAAATAAGTGAAATTTCTGCAATTTTGCCCCAAAATAAGTGAAATTTCTGAATTTTGCCCCAAAATAAGGGAAATTTCTGGAATTTTGCCCCAAAATAAGTGGAATGTCTGAGTTTTGCCCCAAATTAAGGAGAATTTCTGTCTTTTTGCCCGAACATATAGGCAATTTCTGCCTTTTTGCCCCACAATTAGGGGAATTTCTGTAATTTTGCTCCAAAATACGGGGAATTTCTGCCTTTTTGCCCGAAAATAAAAAGAATGCATACCTTTCTGCCATAAAAAATGAAAATTTCTTCATTTTTGTTCCAAAATATGGGGAATTTCTGCTTTTTTGCCTCTAAATAAGTGGAATTTCTGTCTTTTTCCCCCAAAACAAAGGGAATTTCTGTCTTTTTTGCCCCAAAATAAGGAAAATTTCTGATTTATTATCCTGAAATAAAAGAAATTTCTGCAATTTTGCCCCAAAATAAAAAAAAATTTCTGCCTTTTTGCCCCCAAATAAAGGGAATTTCAGCCCTTTTACCTTAAAATAAGGGAAATTTCTGCATTTTTGCCCTAAAATATGGGAAATTTCTGCCTTTTTGCCCCAAAATAAGAAAAATTTCTGCAATTTTCTGCCAAAATAAAAAAAATTTCTGACTTTTTGCACCAAAATAAGTGAAATTTCTGCCTTTTTGTCCCCAAATAAGGGGAATTTCAGCCTTTTTACCTCAAAATAAGGGGAATTTCTGCCTTTTGCCCAAAATATGGGGAATTTCTGACTTTTTGTTCCAAAATAAGGAAAATTTATTCAATTATGTACCAAATTAAAAGAAATTTCTGCTTTTTGCCTTAAAATAAAAGTAATTTCTGACTTTTTGACCTGAAATAAATGAAATTTCTGCAATTTGGCCCGAATATAAGGGAAATTTGTGTCTTTTTGCCACAAAATGAAGAGAATTTCTGCCTTTTTGCCCCAAAATATGGGGAATTTCAGCATTTTACCTCAAAATAAGGGGAATTTTAGCATTTTTGCACCAAAATATGAAAAGTTTCTGCCTTTTTGCCACAAAATAAGAAAAATTTCTGCAATTCTGTACCAAAATAAAAGAAATTTCTAAAATTTTGCCCCAAAAAAGGGAAATTTCTGATTTTTGCCCCGAAATAAAAAGAATTTCTGGATTTTTGCCCCAAAATAAAGGGAATTTCTGCCTTTTTGCCCCAAAATTAGGGGAGTTTCTGCAATTTTGCTTCAAAATACAGGGAATTTCTGCCTCTTTTCCCGAAAAAAAAAGGGGAACTTCTGTCGATTTGCACCAAATAAAGGGAATTTCGGCATTTTTGCCCCAATATTAGGGGAATTTCTGCAATTTTGCTCCAAAATACGGGGAATTTCTGCCTTTTTGCCTGAAATTAAGGGGATTTTCTGCTTTTTTGCCCCCAAACAAGGGAAATTTCTGCAATTTTATCACCAAATAAGGTGAATTTCTGCTTTTTTGCCCTGAAATATGTGAAATGTCTGCAATTTTATCCCAATATAAGGTGAATTTCTGCCTTTTTGTCCCAAAATAATGGGAATTTCTGAATTTTGCCCTAAAATAAGAAAAATTTTTGCTTTTTTTCTCTGAAATAAGTGAAATTTCTGCAATTTTGCCTTAAAATAAAAGAAATTTCTGCAATTTTTCCCCATAATAAAGGAATTTTCTGCAATTTTGCCCCAAAATAAAGGGAATTTCTGTTTTTTTGTCCCCAAATAAGGGAAATTTCTGCAATTTTGCCCTAAAATAAAGGGAATTTCTGCCTTTAGCCCCAAATAAGGGGAATTTCTGCCTTTTTGCCCCAAAATAAATAAAATTACTGCATGTTTTACCCCAAAATTAGGTGAATTTTTGCAATTTTGCTCCAAAATACGGGGATTTTCTGCCTTTTCGCCGATAATAAAGGGAATTTCTCCCATTTTGCCGCGAAATAAGTGAAATTTTTGCAGTTTTACCCCAAAATAAGGGGAAGTTCTGCGTTTTTGTCCCAAAATTAGGGGAATTTCTGCAATTTTGCTCCAAAATACGTGGAATTTCTGCCTTTTTGCCCGAAAATAAAGGGAATGTATACCTTTTTGCCATAAAAAAGGGAAATTTCTTCATTTTTACCCCAAAATAAGGAGATTTTCCGACTTTTTGAATCAAAATAAGTGCAATTTCTGACTTTTCCCCAAAAATAAATGGAATTTCTGTTTTTTTGCCCCAAAATAAAGGGAATATCTGACTTTTTGCCCTGAAATAAGTTAAATTTCTAAAATTTTTCTCCAAAATAAGGGAGATGTCTGCTTTTTGCTCCAAAATAAGGGGAATTTCTGCCTTTTTGCCCCAAAATAAGGGGAATTTCACCCTTTTTACCTCAAAATAAGAGGAATTTCTGCATTTTTGCCCCAATATTAGGGGAATTTCTGCAATTTTGCTCCAAAATACGGGGAATTTCTGCCTTTTTGCCTGAAATTAAGCGGATTTTCTGCTTTTTTGCCCCCAAACAAAGGAAATTTCTGCAATTTTATCACCAAATAAGTGGAATTTCTGCCTTTTTTTGCCCCCAAATAAGGGGAATTTCTGCCTTTTTGCCCTGAAATATGTGAAATGTCTGCAATTTTACCCCAAAATAAGGTGAATTTCTGCCTTTTTGCCTTAAAATAATGGGAATTTCTGAATTTTGCCCTAAAATAAGAAAATTTTTTGCTTTTTTTCTCTAAAATAAGTGAAATTTCTGCAATTTTGCCTTAAAATAAAAGAAATTTCTGCAATTTTTCCCCATAATAAAGGAATTTTCTGCAATTTTGCCCCAAAATAAAGGGAATTTCTGTTTTTTATCCCCAAATAAGGGAAATTTCTGCAATTTTGCCCTAAAATAAGGGGAATTTCTGCCTTTTGACCCAAAATAAGGGGAATTTCTGCCTTTTTGCCCCAAAATAAAGAAAATTACTGCATGTTTTACCCCCAAATTAGGTGAATTTCTGCAATTTTGCTCCAAAATACGTGTATTTCTGCCTTTTTCGCCGATAGTAAATGGAATTTCTGCCATTTTGCCGCGAAATAAGTGAAATTTCTGCAGTTTTGCCCCAAAATAAAAGGAAGTTCTGTGTTTTTGCCCCAAAATTAGTGGAATTTCTGCAATTTTGCTCCAAAATACGGGGAATTTCTGCCTATTTGCCCGAAAATAAAGGGAATTTATACCTTTTTGCCATAAAAAAGGGAAATTTCTTCATTTTAACCCCAAAATAAGGGGATTTTCCGACTTTTTGACTCAAAATAAGTGCAATTTCTGACTTTTCCCCAAAAATAAACGGAATTTCTGTCTTTTTGCCCCAAAATAAAGGGAATTTCTGACTTTTTGCCCTGAAATAAGTTAAATTTCTAAAATTTTTCCCCAAAATAAAGGAAATGTCTGCTTTTTGCTCCAAAATAAGGGGAATTTCTGCCTTTTTGCCCCAAAATAAGGGGAATTTCACCCTTTTTACCTCAAAATAAGGGGAATTTCTGCATTTTTGCCCCAAAATATCAGAAATTTATGCCTTTTTGCCCAAAATAAAAAAAAATTTCTGCAATTTTTTACCAAAATAAAAGAAATTTCTGCCTTTTTGCTCCAAAATAAAAAAATTTCTGCTTTTTTCCCTGAAATAAGTGAAATTTCTGCAATTTTGCCCCAAAATAAGTGAAATTTCTGCAATTTTGCCCCAAAATATGGGAAATTTCTGGAATTTTGCCCCAAAATAAGTGGAATTTCTGAGTTTTGCCCCAAAATAAGGAGAATTTCTGTCTTTTTGTCCCAACATATAGGGAATTTCTCCCTATTTGCCCCACAATTAGGAAAATTTCTGCAATTTTGCTTCAAAATACGGGGAATTTTTGCCTTTTTGCCCGAAATTAAGAAGAATGCATACCTTTTTGCCATAAAAAAGGGAAATTTCTGTGGGGCACCCCCCTACATGCCAGTGAAAGATGGCGCTGGTTTCCGTTAAGGAACAACGGTAAATATCCAGAGCAAGCCTGCCTAAAGCCTAGCCATGCCCCTAGACCCGGGTGCTCGCTTCTGACATCACATCGCATGATTTGGCCCTAGCCCATCAGGAGGCGCCACATCTGAGGCGAGACAAAACCCCTATATAAGGGGAGGGTTTGGTGCACTCAGGGTCTCTGCTTTGTATAGCTTTGGTTCTCCCTCTTAAGAGTTATTAAAGCTTGCTACAGAAGGATCCTGTGTGTGCCGCGTCGTTCTTGCGGGCGAGACATCTTGTGCGGGACATCTGGTGCCGAAACCCGGGAAAATTTTGACCAGACCATCGTCCGCACCTCCGGAGACCCCCCCCCCGTGGCGGGGTGGATTCAGAACTGTAGCGCAGACTACGCTTCAGAAAGGTATGTCAGATTTTTCTCCTCTCTCTCATTTATTGGGTCTCTCCGGTTCGTTAGTAGGTCTCCCAGAGGCGATAGTTGGACTTGTTCTTGTTCTTTTGTTCTTCATCCTCACCTCCTACCTCTGTGAACATCGGTGGTGGTGTTGAGGGTTTGCTATCAAGGCATGTCAGACTGGCGTAGATAAGCAGCTCTGCCCACCACCCCGTGGCACCTCTTAAGTCTCCCGTAGATAAGGGAGCTTCGAGCGAAGATTACTTTTGATTTCTTCGCAAACATAAGTCGGGCGTAGATCAGCCGCTGTTTTGTGCCGAGACCTATTGAGAATGACATAAAGCGGACGTAGATAAGCCGTTGTCACTCTTCCCCATTATGGGGGCTGCTCACTCTGTGGAAATGGTAAAAAACTGCCTGGAGGATGAGGCCTGCGAAGAGGTTAAAAGAGAAGGACAGATGGTCCTAGAAACTGTGCAAAATGGCATGTCAGAATCTGAACGTAGTGAGAGGATGGGTGTGCGCGCCAAAACATATCCCCCTAGACATATAAGTGAAAAAGGCCCTCCCGCAGACCCGAAGATAGGGCGGGAGAGAAGACTGGGCCCCAGGCCCGTCTCACCTGATAGAGGGTCCGACTCATGGTGGGAACCTGTTGCCCGGCCTCGTTTTAAGACAGGCCTCATTTATCCAACACAAGAACTTGCGGCGCTTCGCGTCAGCACCCCTAGAGATTCCTCTGAAGAGGAGGATGAAAGGTTAGATGCAGAAGAGGAAGCAGATCTAGAAGAAGAAGCTGCACAATATGAAGGAGAGAGATATCACCCTGATGAGCGGTGGCACAGGAACCTTGCGACCAACCGGGCGCCGCGTTCAGGGCCTGAACCACGAGCTCAAGTAAAGGCTTCCCCCAGGCCAGCCTCAGTGGCCCCTACGGCCCCGTCGGCTCCGCCGCCCTACGAGACCCGCCCCAAGGCTGTTTCGCGCCTTACAGACAAAGTCCGCCATCAGCTCAGCCTTGCTTTCCCGGTTTTTGAGAGTCCTGACGATGCCAGAGTTTATGCCCCTGTTGAATTTAACCAATTAAAAAAGATTGCAAAATCAGTAAGGGAATATGGTCCCAATGCCAATTTCACAATCATGCAGTTGGAGCAACTGGCATTAAATGCCTTAACACCCGCTGATTGGCAAACCATCGCTAAGGCTGCCCTCCCTAGTATGGGTCAGTATATGGAATGGAAGGCATTGTGGCATGAGGCAGTGCAAAGTCAGGCGCGGGCTAATGCTTCTGCGCTTAAGGCTGAACAAAGGGATTGGAGCTTTGACCTTCTTACCAGGCAGGGCTGCTTTTCGGCAGATCAGGCAAATTATCCATGGGGAGCCTACGCCCAGGTGTTTGGTATGGCCATCAGGGCATGGAAGGCGTTAAATAAGAAAGAGGAAGGAGGCAACCAGCTCACAAAAATTCTCCAAGGCCCCCAAGAACCTTTTTCGGACTATGTGGCACGAATGATGGATGCCGCAGGCAAAATTTTTGGAGACCCTGATGCCGTGGGTCCTTTTCTAGAACAGTTAATTTATGAACAAGCCTCCCAAGAATGCAAAAATGCCATAGCCCCTAGAAAAAATAAGGGCCTACAAAATTGGCTTAGAATCTGTAGAGACATTGGCAGCCCTTTGAGTAATACAGGACTTGCTGCCGCCATCCTACAGGCGCAGAGGCGGCCTCCCCCTACTGGGCGAGAACGCACTTGCTTTAATTGCAAAAGGCCTGGACATCTGGCAAGAGACTGTCAAGAGCCAAAGAAAGAATGTAAGGCTCCTACATTGTGCTCCAGATGTCAAAAAGTTTATCATACGACCAATCAATGTAGATCGGTCAGAGATTTGAGGGGCAACCTCTTACTACCCCTTCAAAACTCAGCCAATGAGGAGCCAAAAAACGGGCCAGTGGGCCCCCGGTTCCGGGGCCCACAAAAATACGGAACTCCATTTGTCAAGGCCCAATCTCTATCCAAGGGGAGCCCGCAGCTGGACACTCAAGAATGGACTTGCGTGCCGCCACCTCAATCTTATTAATGCCTCTGATGGGGGTGTGCCCAGTCCCTGCACAACCACTACACCCCCCTTTGCCCAAAGATACGGTGGGCCTGATTATTGGCCGTGGTGCACTTACTGCCCGCGGACTAATTGTTTACCCAGGAATTATTGATAATCAACATGTCCCTGAGATCCAAATTTTGTGTGCAAGCCCCCAGGGGGTGTTTTCTGTACAAAAGGGGGACCGTATAGCCCAAGTTTTACTGCTCCTCGCCCCCGGAGAACCTATACAAAAGAGTAAAAACCAGATGGGGTCCTCTGGGACAGACTCAGCCTACTTAACATTAACCTTAGAAACTCACCCACGCCTGACATTACCCATTTGTGGCAAAAGCTTCGAGGGCATTTTAGATACAGGGGCAGACAAGAGCATCATTTCTTCCCATTGGTGGCCAAAAAGATGGCCCCTTACTAAGTCATCTCATTCCTTTCAAGGGCTAGGGTATCAATCCAGTCCAGACATGAGCACTGAAGCCCTGGTCTGGAAAATGGCTGAAGGAGAAACAGGGACATTTACCCCATATGTGTTGCCATTGCCAGTTAACCTCTGGGGTCGAGATGTTATGACTGACTTAGGGCTAACTCTTACAAATGAGTATTCGCCCCATGTGAGAGACATGATGGAAAAACATGGATATCAAGAGGGATTTGGTTTAGGAAAATATGAACAAGGAGACCCACGCCCCGTTTCTCCACGGACACACACTGATAAAACAGGTCTGGGTTTTTCCTAGGTGCCACTGGGGTAACACGACCCATTCCGTGGAATACAGAGGATCCGGTGTGGGTTCCCCAGTGGCCTCTTACCTCTGAAAAATTAACGGAAGCAATAGACATTGTAGAAAACCAACTTGCTCAGGGAAACATCGAGCCCTCTACTTCCCCGTGGAATACCCCCATATTCGTCATCAGAAAAAGATAAACAAAAGGGGGGTATTATGGATGATTTACCCCATGGCCCGAGAGTGGCGCTCTCTATGGCTCTCTTTACATTGAATTTTCTAAATTTGGATGATGAGGGCCGGAGTGCTGCTGACAGGCACTGCTCCGAGCCAAAAAGGCCAAAAGAAATGGTAAAATGGAAATATGTCCTATCTAACAAATGGAGAGGCCCGGATCCTATCCTTATAAGATCCAGGGGAGCTGTTTGTGTTTTCGCACAGACTGAAGAAAATCCACTCTGGGTCCCAGAGCAATTAACACGCACAATCACCCAGGAAGATGACTGTCCTCCGGCTTCTGCTGATGACAACGCTGGCGGGAATGTCTGCTCATGAGTATCGATGGGGGATAATGTCAACTTTCCCTTTTCCCATGCCGGTGATGTATAATGCCCAAATTTTCCCTCGGTTCTTTACTACGGATAGAGAACTAGGTTTGCCCTTTCTTCCCTGGGATTCACAGATAGAAAGGGTCATAGACAATAGAACTCATTATCTCCCTGGGAGCTTATGTTTTGTCCTTAATTCAACAACCCCTGGGTGCCTGGGGCTGCATGTTCAGTCTGTGTCTAATATTGTTAATGGTTGGGATAATAAGACCCATTGGGGCCAGATCTTCTATACAGAGCTTACTGGAACCTGGCCCCGCTCAAGCTATTCAGAAAACTTAAAGCAGCCAAAGTTAGCCTCGTTTTGCCGAGCAAAAAAAGACATGCGCCATATCTTACCCTGGTCGGGGTGCCAGTCGCGCATGGTAGGCGAGGTCGGCCCATATTTTTCCCTGTCCCCGCTCTTGTCAGATAACACAGGAAATGTGGTTAGCCTTAATGGTAAAGAAAACACAGGAGCCTCTGGTAGCCCATTTGATCTCTGGATCCTTTGTGGTTCTAACGGTAGCTGTTCAGACTTAACCCCGATGGCTATAATAAAGCCAGCATTGGGGCCAGATCTTCTACCCACACAGAAAAGACCTTTTCCCCCACTCCTGTGTGTGTTTGGCCCCCCTTTTTATGGATTTTGAGTAATACATCATTTAATGAAAGCTTTTCTGAGCTTGATTGTAGAATTCACTCCTGTTATTATGCTCTCTGTTGGAATGCTTCCGAGTTTTCCTTTGCCTTGGTGGCTCGTCTGCCAAGGTTTGTCCCCATCCCTGTAGAAGCCCAGAGCTCTTTGACCCTCTTCAGAGAAAAAAAGAGACTTTGGAATTTCAGCCCTGATTGTGGGCATCATTGCTGCCACAGCCATGGCTGCCTCTGTAACTGCTTCTGCCCTGGCGTTGTCCAGCACAGTACAAGCCGCAGCCAGCATTAATGAACTTTCCTCCATTGTAACTACAGCCATGGAGGCTGGGCATTTGGCTTATACCCAAATCCAAGGAGGACTACTGATAGTCAACCAGCGTATAGATCTGGTGCAAGAACAGATAGATGTACTGTGGCAGATTGCTCAACTGGGGTGTGAAAACCGCCTGCCTGGACTGTGTGTGACCTCGGTCCAATATGAAAAATTTACTAAAGCTGCTAATCTTTCTAAGGCTTTGTCTCAGCACATTTTGCAGAACTGGTCGGTGGAGTTTGACCAGACCCTGAGAGAACTTCGCACGGCCATCCTGCAGATTAACTCCACACGCCTTGATTTATCGCTGACCGAAGGATTCGTCCCCTGGATTTCATCTGCGCTGTCCTACTTTAAGGAATGGGTGGGAGTGGGTTTGTTCGGGGTTTTGTTTAGCCTTGGACTTGTGTTTATTCTTTGGTTGCTTTGCAAATTTTATAATCAAACAAAAAGAGATAAGATGATGATGACTCAGGCGCTTGTCGCCCTAGAACAGGGAGCTTCGGCAGGCATTTGGCTCGCGGCTCTGAAACAGTAGGCAGCCGGTCGCCGGCCTGATAGTTCTTGCACCCTCTGTGTCCTTAGACACACTGCACGAGGATGAGTGTCAGGCTTGAGCAGCCCAAGAGGGTTGTAGAGCAAAGGGCATCGCACAGAGAAGTTGCCCCCGCCTTCTCTGGGAGACAAGCCTTCTTGCAGAGGGTTGCCTGCCCCAGTGTCCCTCCCTCACAAAACGGCAGAGAGACCGGTCAGGGCCCTGTTAGGGTAACGTCAACAACCCTGATGGGGTGCTTGTACATAGTCTTGACCGCACGCAACTAATTGTGCGCCATGATCATTCGAGGAGAATGGCCTCTATCTCCACCCTCGTTTTTTTTTTTTGGGTGTCCGGCTGGCCTTGTAATAAATAATAAAGGGGGAGATGTGGGGCGCCGCCCTACATGCCATTGCAAGATGGCGCTGGTTTCTGTTAAGGAACAACGGTAAATAACCACAGCATGCCCGCCTAAAGCCTAGCCACGCCCCTAGACCCGGGTGCTCGCTTCTGACATCACATCGCATGATTTGGCCCTAGCCCATCAGGAGGCGCCACGTCCGAGGCGAGACAAAACCCCTATATAAGGGGAGGGTTTGGTGCACTCAGGGTCTCCGCTTTGTATAGCTTTGGCTCTCCCTCTCAAGAGTTATTAAAGCTTGCTACAGAAGGATCCTGTGTGTGCCGCATCGTTCTTGCAGGCGAGACAACTTGCGCGGAACAAAATTTTTTACTTTTGCTCCAAAATAAGGGGAATTTCTGCTTTTTTACCTCTAAATATGTGGAATTTCTGTCTTTTTCCCCCAAAACAAAGAGAATTTCTGTCTTTTTTGCCCCAAAATAAAGAAAATTTCTGACTTATTACCCTGAAATAAGTGAAATTTCAGAAATTTTGCCCCAAAATAAGGGAAATTTCTGCCTTTTTGCCCCCAAATAAAGGGAATTTCAGTGTTTTTACCTCAAAATAAGGGGAATTTCTGCATTTTTGCCCCAAAATATGGGAAATTTCTGCCGTTTTGCCCCAAAATAAGAAAAATTTCTGCAATTTTGTACTATAATAAAAGAAATTTCTGCTTTTTTGCCCCAAAATAAGAAAATTTCTGCTTCTTTTTCTGAAATAAGTGAAATTTCTGCAATTTTGCCCCAAAATAAGTGAAATTTCTGCAATTTTGCCCCAAAATAAGGGAAATTTCTGGAATTTTGCCCCAAAATAAGTGGAATTTCTGAGTTTTGCCCCAAAATAAAGAGAATTTCTGTCTTTTTGCCCCAACATATAGGGAATTTCTGCCTTTTTGCCCCACAATTAGGGGAATTTCTGCAATTTTGCTCCAAAATAAAGGGAATTTCTGCTTTTTTGCCCGAAAATAAGAAGAATGCATACCTTTTTGCCATAAAAAAGGGAAATTTCTTCATTTTTGCTCCAAAATAAGGGGAATTTCTGCTTTTTTGCCTCTTAATAAGTAGAATTTCTGTCTTTTTCCCCCAAAACAAAGGGAATTTTTGTCTTTTTTGCCCCAAAATAAGAAAAATTTCTGACTTATTACCCTGAAATAAGTGAAATTTCTGCAATTTTGCCAAAACATAAGGAAAATTTCTGGCTTTTTGCCCCCAAATAAGGGGAATTTCAGCCGTTTTACCTCAAAATAAGGGGAATTTCTGCATTTCTGCCACAAAATATTAGGAATTTCTGCTTTTTTGCCCCAAAATAAGAAAATTTCTGCTTTTTTTCCCTGAAATAAGTGAAATTTCTGCAATTTTGCCCCAAAATAAGGGAAATTATTCGAATTTTGCCACAAAATAAGTGGAATTTCTGAGTTTTGCCCCAAAGTAAGGCGAATTTCTGTCTTCTTGCCCAAACATATAAGGAATTTCTGCATTTTTGCCCCACAATTAGGGGAATTTCTGCAATTTTGCTCCAAAATAGAGGGAATTTCTGCCTTTTTGCCCGAAAATAAGAAGAATGCATACCTTTTTGCCATAAAAAAGGGAAATTTCTTCATTTTTGCTTCAAAATAAGGGGAATTTCTGCTTTTTTGCCTCTTAATAAGTGGAATTTCTGTCTTTTTCTCCCAAAACAAAGGGAATTTCTGGGTTTTTTTTTTGGCCCAAATTAAGGAAAACTTCTGACTTATTACCCTGAAATAAGTGAAATTTCTGCAATTTTGCCCCAAAATAAGGGAAATTTCTGCCTTATTGCCTCCAAATAAGGGGAATTTCAGCCTTTTTACCTCAAAATAAAGGGAATTTCTGCATTTTTGCCACAAAATTTTAGGAATTTCTGCGTTTTTGCTTCAAAATAAGGAAAATTTCTGCCTTTTTTCTGGAAATAAGTGAAATTTCTGCAATTTTGCCCCAATATATGTGAAATTTCTGCAATTTTGCCCCAAAATAAAAGAAATTTCTGGAATTTTACCCCAAAATAAGTGGAATTTCTGAGTTTTGCCCCAAAATGAGGAGAATTTCTGTCTTTTTGCCCTAACATATAAGGAATTTCTGCCTTTTTGCCCCACAATTAGGGGAATTTCTGCAATTTTGCTCCAAAATACGGGGAATTTCTTTTTTTTAGCCCGAAAATAAGGAGAATGTATACCTTTTGCCACAAAAATGTTAATTTCTTCATTTTTGCTCCAAAATAAAGGGAATTTCTGCTTTTTTGCCTGTAAATAAATGGAATTTCTGTCTTTTTCCCCAAAACAAAGAGAATTTCTGTCTTTTTTGCCCCAAAATAAGGAAAATTTCTGACTTATTACCCTGAAATAAGTGAAATTTCTGCAATTTTCTCCCAAAATAAGAGAAATTTCTGCCCTTTTGCCCCCAAATAAGGGGAATTTCAGCCTTTTTACCTCAAAATAAGGGGAATTTCTACATTTTTGCCATAAAATTTTAGGAATTTCTGCGTTTTTGCCTCAAAATAAGGAAAATTTCTGCCTTTTTTCCGGAAATAAGTGAAATTTCTGCAATTTTGCCCCAATATATGTGAAATTTCTGCAATTTTGCCCCAAAATAAAAGAAATTTCTGGAATTTTACCCCAAAATAAGTGGAATTTCTGAGTTTTGCCCCAAAATGAGGAGAATTTCTGTCTTTTTGCCCTAACATATAAGGAATTTCTGCCTTTTTGCCCCAAAATTAGGGGAATTTCTGCAATTTTGCTCCAAAATACGGGGAATTTCTTTTTTTAGCCCGAAAATAAGGGGAATGTATACCTTTTGCCACAAAAATGTTAATTTCTTCATTTTTGCTCCAAAATAAAGGGAATTTCTGCTTTTTTGCCTGTAAATAAATGGAATTTCTGTCTTTTTCCCCAAAACAAAGAGAATTTCTGTCTTTTTTGCCCCAAAATAAGGAAAATTTCTGACTTATTACCCTGAAATAAGTGAAATTTCTGCAATTTTCTCCCAAAATAAGAGAAATTTCTGCCCTTTTGCCCCCAAATAAGGGGAATTTCAGCCTTTTTACCTCAAAATAAGGGGAATTTCTACATTTTTGCCATAAAATTTTAGGAATTTCTGCGTTTTTGCCTCAAAATAAGGAAAATTTCTGCCTTTTTTCTGGAAATAAGTGAAATTTCTGCAATTTTGCCCCAATATATGTGAAATTTCTGCAATTTTGCCCCAAAATAAAAGAAATTTCTGGAATTTTACCCCAAAATAAGTGGAATTTCTGAGTTTTGCCCCAAAATGAGGAGAATTTCTGTCTTTTTGCCCTAACATATAAGGAATTTCTGCCTTTTAGCCCCACAATTAGGGGAATTTCTGCAATTTTGCTCCAAAATACGGGGAATTTCTGGCTATTTGCCCAAAAATAAGAAGAATGCATACCTTTTTGCCATAAAAAAGGGAAATTTCTTCATTTTTGCTCCAAAATTAAAGGAATTTCTACTTTTTTGCCTCTAAATAAGTGGAATTTCTGTATTTTACCCCAAAATAAAGGGAATTTCTGTCTTTTTTGGCCCAAAATTAGGAAAATTTCTGACTTATTACCCTGAAGTAAGTGAAATTTCTGCAATTTTGCCCCAAAATATGGGAAGTTTCTGCCTTTTTGCCATCAAATAAGGGGAATTTCAGCCTTTTTACCACAAAATAAGTGGAATTTCTGCATTTTTTCCCCAAAATATGGGAAATTTCTGCCTTTTTGCCCAAAAATAAGAAAAATTTCTGCAATTTTGTACCAAAATAAAAGACATTTCTGCCTTTTTGCCCCAAAATAAAAAAATTTCTGCTTTTTTTCTGAAATAATTGAAATTTCTGCAATTTTGCCCCAAAATAAGTGAAATTTCTGAGTTTTGCCACAAAATAAGGAGAATTTCTGACTTTTTGCCCCTCAATTAGGGGAATTCTGCAATTTTGCTCCAAAATACGGGGAATTTCTGCCTTTTTGCCCAAAAATAAGAAGAATGCATACCTTTGTGCCATAAAAAAGGGAAATTTCTTCATTTTTGCTCCAAAATAAGGGGAATTTTTGCTTTTTTGCCTCTAAATAAGTGGAATTTCTGTCTTTTTCCCCCAAAACAAAGGGAATTTCTTTCCTTTTGGCTCCAAAATAAGGAAAATTTCTGACTTAGTACACTGAAATAAGTGAAATATCTGCAATTTTGCCCCAAAATAAGGGAAATTTCTGCCTTTTTGCCTCCAAATAAAAGGAATTTCAGCCTTTTTACCTAAAAATAAGGGGAATTTCTGCATTTTTGCCACAAAATAAAAGGAATTTCTGCCTTTTTGCCCCAAAAAAATAAATTTTTTTTTTGAAATAAGTGAAATGTCTGCAATTTTGCCCCAAAATAAGTGAAATTTCTGCAATTTTGCCCCCAAATAAGGGAAATTTCTGGAATTTTGCCCACAAATAAGGGGAATTTCAGCCTTTTTACCTTAAAATAAGGGAAATTTCTGCATTTTTGCAACAAAATATTAGGAATTTCTGCATTTTTGCCACAAAATATTAGGAATTTTTGCCCTTTTGCCCCAAAATAAGGAAAATTTCTGCCTTTTTTCCCTGAAATAAGTGAAATTTCTGCAATTTTGCCCCAAAATAAGTGAAATTTCTGCAATTTTACCCCAAAATAAGGGCAATTTCTGGAATTTTGCCCCAAAATAAGTGGAATTTCTGAGTTTTGCCCCAAAATAAAGAGAATTTCTGTTTTTTTGTCCTAACATATAGGAAATTTCTGCCTTTTTGCCCCACAATTAGGGGAATTTCTGCAATTTTGCTCCAAAATACAGGGAATTTCTGCTTTTTAGCCTGAATATAAGGGGAATGAATACCTTTTGCCACAAAAAAGGGAAATTTCTTCATTTATGCTCCAAAATAAGGGAAATTTCTGCTTTTTTGCCTCTAAAAAAGTTGAATTTCTGTCTTTTTCCCCCAAAACAAAGGGAATTTCTGCCTCTTTTGCCCCAAAATAAGGAAAATTTCTGACTTATTACCCTGAAATAAGTGAAATTTCTGCAATTTTGCCCCAAAATAAGGGAAATTTCTGCTTTTTTACCCCCAAATATGGGGAATTTCAGGCTTTTTACCTCAAAATAAGGGGAATTTCTGCATTTTTGCCCAAAATATGCGAAATTTCTGCCTTTTTGCCCCAAAATAAGAAAAATTTCTGCAATTTTGTACCAAAATAAAAGAAATTTCTGCCTTTTTGCCCCAAAATAAGAAAATTTCATTTTTTTCTGAAATAAGTGAAATTTCTGCAATTTTGCCCCAAAATAAGTTAAATTTCTGCAATTTTGCCACAAAATAAGGGAAATTTCTTAATTCTGCCCCAAAATAAGTGGAATTTCTGAGTTTTGCCGCATAATAAGGAGAATATCTGTCTTTTTGCCCCAACATATAGGGAATTTCTGCCTTTTTGCCCCAAAATTAGGGGAATTTCTGCAATTTTACTCCAAAATACGGCGAATTTCTGCTTTTTTGCCCGAAAATAAGAAGAATGCATACCTTTTTGCCATAAAATAGAGAAATTTCTTCATTTTTGCTCCAAAATAAGGAGAATTTCTGCTTTTTTGCCTCTAAATAAGTAGAAGTTTTGTCTTTTTCTCCCAAAACAAAGGGAATTTCTGTATTTTTTGCCCCAAAAGAAGAAAAATTTCTGACTTATTACCCTGAAATAAGTGAAATTTCTGCAATTTATCCACAAAATAAGCGAAATTTCTGCCTTTTAGCCCCCAAATAAAGGGAATGTCAGCCTTTTTACCTCAAAATAAGGGGAATTTCTGCCTTTTTGCCCCAAAATAAGAAAAATTTCTGCAATTTTATACCAAAATAAAAGAAATTTCTGCCTTTTTGCCCCAAAATAAGAAGATTTCTGCTTTTTTTTCTGAAATAAGTGAAATTTCTGTAATTTTGCCCCAAAATAAGTGAAATTTCTGAGTTTTGCCCCAAAATAAGGAGAATTTCTGTCTTTTTGCCCCAACATATAAGGAATTTCTGCATTTTTGCCCCACAATTAGGGGAATTTGTGCAATTTTGCTCCAAAATAAGGGAAATTTCTGACTTATTACCCTGAAGTTTGTGAAATTTCTGCAATTTTGCCCAAAAATAAGAGAAATTTCTGCCTTTTTGCCCCCAAATAAGGGGAATTTTAGCCTTTTTACCTCAAAATAGAAATTTCTGCCTTTTTGCCCCAAAATAAGATAAATTTCTGCAATTTTGTACCAAAATAAAAGAAATTTCTGCCTTATTGCCCCAAAATAAAAAAATTTCTGCTTTTTTTTTATAATAAGTGAAATTTCTTCAATTTTGCTCCAAAATATGTGAAATTTCTGAGTTTTGCCCCAAAATAAGGAGAATTTCTGTCTTTTTGCCCCAACATATAGGGAATTTCTGCCTTTTTGCCCCACAATTAGGAGAATTTCTGCAATTTTGCTCCAAAATACGGGGAATTTCTGCCTTTTAGCCCGAAAATAAGAAGAATGCATAACTTTTTGCCAGAAACAAGGGAAATTTCTTCATTTTTGCTCCAAAATAAGGGGAATTTATGCTTTTTTGATTTTAAATAAGTGGAATTTCTGTTTTTCCCCCCAAAAAAGGGAATTTCTGTCTTTTTTGCCCCAAAATAAAGAAAATTTCTGACTTATTACCCTGAAATAATTGAAATTTCTGCAATTTTGCCACAAAATAAGGAAAATTTCTGCCTTATTGCCCCTAAATAAGGGGAATTTCAGCCTTTTTACCTCAAAATAAGGGGAATTTCTGCATTTTTGCCACAAAATATTAGGAATTTCTGCCTTTTTGCCCCAAAATAAGAAAAATTTCTGCCTATTTTCTCTGATATTAGTGAAATTTCTGCAATTTTGCCCCAAAATAAGTGAAATTTCTGCAATTTTGCCTCAAAATAAGAGAAAGTTCTGGAATTTTGCCCCAAAATAAGTGGAATTTCTGAGTTCTGCCCCAAAATAAGGAGAATTTCTGTCTTTATGCCCCAACATATAGAGAATTTCTGCCTTTTTGCCCCACAATTAGGGGAATTTCTGCAATTTTGCTCCAAAATACAAGGAATTTCTGCCTTTTTGCCCGAAAATAAGAAGAATGCATACCTTTTTGCCATAGAAAAGGAAAATTTCTTCATTTTTGCTCCAAAATAAGGGGAATTTCTGCTTTTTTGCCTCTAAATAAGTGGAATTTCTGTTTTTTTCCCCCAAAATAAAGGGAATTTCTGTCTTTTTTACCCCAAAATAAGGAAAATTTCTGACTTATTAACCTGAAATAAGTAAAATTTCTGCAATTTTGCCCCAAATTAAGGGAAATTTCTGCCATTTTGCCCCCAAATAAGGGAAATTTCAGCCTGTTTACCGCAAAATAAGGTTAATTTCTGCATTTTTGCCACAAAATATTAGGAATTTCTGCATTTTTGCCCAAAAATAAAGAAAATTTCTGCCTTTTTTCCCTGAAATAAGTAAAATTTCTGCAATTTTGCCACAAAATAAGTGAAATTTCTACCTTTTTGCCCCCAAATAAGAGGAATTTCAGCCTTTTTAGCTCAAAAAACGGGGGTATTTCTGCATTTTTGCCCCAAAATATGGGAAATTTCTGCATTTTTGCCCCAAAATAAGAAAAATTTCTGCAATTTGTACCAAAATAATAGAAATTTCTGCCTTTTTGCCCCCAAATAAGAAAATTTCTGCTTTTTTTTATGAAATAAGTGAAATTTCTGCAATTTTGCCCCAAAATATGGGAAATTTCTGCCTTTTTGCCACAAAATAAGAAAAATTTCTGCAATTCTGTACCAAAATAAAAGAAATTTCTAAAATTTTGCCCCAAAATAAGGGAAATTTCTGATTTTTGCCCCGAAATAAGGAGAATTTCTGTATTTTTGCCCCAAAATAAAAGGAATTTCTGCCTTTTTCACCAAAATTAGGGGAGTTTCTGCAATTTTGCTTCAAAATACAGGGAATTTCTGCCTCTTTTGCCGAAAATAAAGGGAACTTCTTCCGATTTGCCCCAAATAAAGGGAATTTCTGTATTTTTGCCCCAATATTAGGGGAATTTCTGCCATTTTGCTTCAAAATACGGGGAATTTCTGCCTTTTTGCTCGAATTTAAGGGGATTTTCTGCCTTTTTGCCCCCAAACAAGGAATATTTCTGCAATTTTATCCCAAAATAAGGGGAATTTCTGCCTTTTTGCCCCCAAATGAAGGGAATTACTGCCTTTTTGCCCTGAAATATGTGAAATGTCTGCAATTTTACCCCAAAATAAGGTGAATTTCTGCCTTTTTCCCCAAAATAATGGGAATTTCTGCATTTTGCCCTAAAATAAGAAAAATTTTTGCTTTTTTTCTCTGAAATAAGTGAAATTTCTGCAATTTTGCTTTAAAATAAAAGAAATTTCTGCAATTTTTCCCCATAATAAAGGAATTCTCTGCAATTTTGCCCCAAAATAAAGGGAATTTCTGTTTTTTGTCCCCAAATAAGGGAAATTTCTGCAATTTTGCCCTAAAATAAAGGGAATTTCTGCCTTTTGCCCCAAAATAAGGGGAATTTCTGCCTTTTTGCCCCAAAATAAAGAAAATTACTGCATGTTTTACCCCAAAATTAGGTGAATTTCTGCAATTTTGCTCCAAAATACGGGGATTTTCTGCCTTTTTCGCCGAAAATAAAGGGAATTTCTGCCATTTTGCCGCGAAATAAGTGAAATTTCTGCAGTTTTACCCCAAAATAAAGGGAAGTTCTGCGTTTTTGCCCCAAAATTAGGGGAATTTCTGCAATTTTGCACAAAAATACGGGGAATTTCTGCACTTTTTCTAGAAAATAAAGGGAATGTATACATTTTTGCCATAAAAAAGGGAAATTTCTTCATTTTTACCCCAAAATAAGGGGATTTTCCGCCTTTTTGACTCAAAATAAGTGCAATTTCTGACTTTTCCACAAAAATAAACGGAATTTCTGTCTTTTTCCCTTAAAATAAGGGGAATTTTTAACTTTTTGCCCCCAAAATAAAAGGAATTTCAGCCTTTTTACCTCAAAATAAGGGGAATTTCTGCATTTTTGCCAGAAAATATGGAAAATTTCTGCCTTTTTGCCAAAAATAAGAAAAATTTCTGCAATTTTATACTAAAATAAATGAAATTTCTGCCTTTTTGCCCCAAAATAATAAAATTTGTGCTTTTTTTCTGAAATAAGTGAAATTTCTGCAATTTTGCCCCAAAATAAGTGAAATTTCTGCAATTTTGCCCCAAAATAAGGAAAATTTCGGGAATTTTGCCCCAAAATAAGTGGAATTTGTGAGTTTTGCCCCAAAATAAGGAGAATTTCTGTCTTTTTGCCCTAACATATAGGGAATTTCTGCCTTTTTGCCCCACAATTAGGGGAATTTCTGCAATTTTGCTCCAAAATACGAAGAATTTCTAGATTTTTGCCCGAAAATAAGAAGAATGCATACCTTTTTGCCAGAAGAAAGGGAAATTTCTTCATTTTTGCTTCAACATAAGAGGAATTACTGCTTTTTTGCCTCTAAATAAGTGGAATTTCTGTCTTTTTTCCCCAAAACAAAGGGAATTTCTGTCTTTTTTGCCCCAAAATAACGAAAATTTCTGCAATTTTGCAACAAAATAAAAGAAATTTCTGCCTTTTTGCCACCAAATAAGAAAATTTCTCCTTTTTTTCTGAAATAAGTGAAATTTCTGCAATTTTTCCCCAAAATAAGAGAAATTTCTGCCTTTTTGCCCCCAAATAAGGGGATTTCAGCCTTTTTACCTCAAAATAAGGGGAATTTCAGCATTTTTGCCACAAAATATGGGAAATTTATACCTTTTTGCCCTAAAATAAGAAAAATTTCTGCAATTTTGCACCAAAATAAAAGAAATTTCTGCCTTTTTGCCCCCAAATTAGAAATTTTCTTCTTTTTTTCTCAAATAAGTGAAATTTCTGCAATTTTGTTCCAAAATAAGTGAAATTTCTGCCTTTTTGCCCCAAAATAAGGGGAATTTCAGCCTTTTTACCTCAAAATAAGAAGAATTTCTGCATTTTTGCCCCAAAATATGAAAAATTTCTGCCTTTTTGCCACAAAATAAGAAAAATTTCTGCAATTTTGTACCAAAATAAAAAAAATTTCTGCCTTTTTTACCCCCCAAAAAAATTTCCGCCTTTTTTCCCGGAAATAAGTGAAATTTCTGTAATTTTGCCTCAATATAAGGGAAATTTCTACAATTTTACCCCAATGTAAAGGAAATTTCTGCAATTTTGCCCCAAGATAAGGGGAATTTCTGACTGTTTGCTCCGGAAAAAGGAGATTTTCTGTATTTTTGCCCCAAAATAAGGAGAATTTCTGCCTTTTTGCCAGAAAATTATGAGAATTTCTGCAATTTTGCTTCAAAATACGGGGAATTTCTGCCTTTTAGCCCCCAAATAAAAAGAATTTCTGCATTTTACCTCAAAATAAGAATAATTTCTGCCTTTTGCCTCAAAATAAGGGGAATTTTCTGCATTTTTGTTTCAAAATAAGAAAAATTTCTTCAATTTTGTACCATAATAAAAGAAATTTCTGCTCTTTGCCCCAAAATAAAAGGAATTTCTGACTTTTTGCCCTGAAAAAAAAGAAATTTCTGCAATTTTGCCCGAAAATAAGGGAAATTTGTGCCTTTTTGCCCAAAAATAAGAAGAATTTTTGCCTTTTGCCCCTAAATATGGGGAATTTCAGCATTTTACCTCAAAATAAGAAGAATTTCAGCATTTTTGCCCCAAAATAAGGAAAATTTCTTCAATTTTGCCCCAAAATAAAGGGAATTTCTTCCTTTTTGCCCCAAAATAAAGGATATTTCAGCCTTTTTACCTGAAAATAAGTGAAATTTCTGCAATTTTGCCTTAAATAAGGGAAATTTCTTCAATTTTGCCCCAAAATAAGGTAAATTCCTGCAATTTTGCCCCAAAATAAGTGGAATTTCTGAGTTTTGCCCCAAAATAAGTAGAATTTCTGTCTTTTTGCCCCAACATATAGGGAATTTCTGCCTTTTTGCCCCACAATTAGGGGAATTTCTTCATTTTGCTCCAAAATAAGGGGAATTTCTGCCTTTTTGCCTCTAAAGAAGTGGAATTTCTGTATTTTCCACCCAAACAAAGGGAATTTCTGTTTTTTTGCCCCAAAATAAGGAAAATTTCTGACTTATTACCCTGAAATAAGTGAAATGTCTGCAATTTTGCCCCAAAATAAGGGAAATTTCTGCCTTTTTGCCCCCAAATAAGGGGAATTTCTGGAACTTTGCCCCAAAATAAGTGGAATTTCTGCGTTTTGCCCCCAAATAAGGAGAATTTCTGATTTTTCCCCAACATATAGGGAATTTCTGCCTTTTTGCCCCACAATTAGGGGATTTTCTGCAATTGTGCACCAAAATACAGGGAATTTCTGCTTTTTAGCCCGAAAATAAGCGGAATGTATACCTTTTCCACAAAAAAGGGAAATTTCTTCATTTTTGCCGCAAAATAAGAGGATTTTCTGCCTTTTTACCTCAAAATAAGTGAAATTTCTGCCTTTTTACCCAAAAATAAATGGAATTTCTGTCTTTTTGCCCCAAAATAATAGGGATTTTTGAATTTTGCCCTGAAATAAGTGAAATTTCTGCAATTTTGCCCAAAATAAGAGAAATTTCTGCCTTTTTGCCACAAAATAAAGGGAATTTCTGTCTTTTTGCCTCAAAATAAGGGGAATTTCAGCATTTTACCTCATAATAAGGGGAATCTCTGTCTTTTTGCTCAAAAATATGGGGAATTTCTTTATTTTTTCTAAAATAAAGAAAATTTCTGCAATTTTGTACCAAAATAAAAGAAATTTCTGCTTTTTCCCCAAAAAAGGAGAAATTACTGTGCTTTTTCCATGAAATAAGTGAAATTTCTGCAATTTTGTCCCAAAATAAAGGAAGTTTCTGCAATTTTGCCCCAAAATAAGGGGAATTTCTGAATTTTTGCCCTGAAATAAGGATAATTTCTGTTTTTTTGTTCCAAAATAATGTGAATTTCTGCATTTTCCCTCAAAATTAGGGGAATATGTGCAATTTTGCTTTAAAATACGGGGAAATCTGCCTTATTGCACAAAAATAAAGGGAATTTCTGCATTTTTGCACCAATATAAGGGGAATTTCTGAAATTTAGCTTTAAAATACAGGGAATTTCTGCGTTATTGTCCGAAATAAAGTGGAATTTCTGCCTTTTTGCCCTGAAATATTTGAAATTTCTGCAATTTTACCACAAAATAAGGGGAATTTCTGTTTTTGGCCCCAAAATTAGGGAATTTCTGTTTTTGGCCCCAAAATAAGGCAAATTTCTGACTTTTTGCCCTGAAATAATTGACATTTCTGCAATTTTGCCCCAAAATAAGGGGAATTTCTGACTTTTTGCCCTGAAATAAAGAGAATTTCTGTCTTTTTGTTCCAAAATAATGTGAATTTCAGCATTTTCCCTCAAAATTAGGGGAATATGTGCAATTTTGCTTCAAAATACGGGGAAATCTGCCTTATTGCACAAAAATAAAGGGAATTTCTGCATTTTTGCACCAATATAAGGGGAATTTCTGAAATTTAGCTTTAAAATACAGGGAATTTCTGCGTTATTGTCCGAAATAAAGTGGAATTTCTGCCTTTTTGCCCTGAAATATTTGAAATTTCTGAAATTTTACCCCAAAATAAGGGGAATTTCTGTTTTTGGCCCCAAAATTAGGGAATTTCTGTTTTTGGCTCCAAAATAAGGCAAATTTCTGACTTTTTGCCCTGAAATAATTGAAATTTCTGCAATTTTGCCCCAAAATAATAGGAATTTCTGCCTTTTTGCCGAAAATAAGGGGAATTTCAGCATTTCACCTCCAAATAAGGGGAATTTCTGCCTTTTTGCCACAAAATATGGGGAATTTCTGCCCTATTGCTCTTAAATAAGGAAAATTTCTACAATTTTGTATCAAAATAAAAGAAATTTCTGCTTTTTGCCCCAAAATAAAAGGAATTTCTGACTTTTTGCCCTGAAATAAATGAAATTCCTGCAATTATGCCTGAAAATAAGGGAAATTTGTGCCTTTTTGCCCCCAAATGAGGGGAATTTCTGCCTTTTTGCCCCAAAATATGGGAAATTTCAAGATTTTACCTCAAAATAAGGGGAATTTCAGCCTTTTTGCACCAACATATGGAAAATTTCTAGCTTTTTGCCACAAAATAAGAAAAATTTCTGCAAGTCGGTAACAATATAAAAGAAATTTCTAAAATTTAGCCCCAAAATAAAAAAAATTTCTGATTTTTGCCACAAAATAAAGAGAATTTCTCTATTTTTGCCCCAAAATAAAGGGAATTTCTGCCTTTTTGCCTCAAAATTAGGGGAGTTTCTGCAATTTTGCTCCAAAATACGAGGAATTTCTGCCTTTTTACCTGAAATTAAGTGGATTTTCTGCCCTTTTGCCACCAAAAAGGGAAATTTCTGCAATATTATCCCAAAATAAGGAGAATTTCTGCCTTTTTGCCCCCAAATAAGGGGAATTTCTGCCGTTTGGTCCTGAAATATGTGAAATTTCTGCAATTTTAACCCAAAATAAGGTGAATTTATGCCTTTTTGCCCCAAAATAATGGGAATTTCTGCCTTTTTGCCCGAAAATAAGAAAAATTTTTGCTTTTTTTCTCTGAAATAAGTGAAATTTCTGCAATTTTGCCCTAAAATAAGGGAAATTTCTGCAATTTTTCTCCATAATAAGGGAAATTTCTGCAATTTTGACCCAAAATAAGGGGAATTTCTGTTTTTGCCCCCAAATAAGGGAAATTTTTGCAATTTTGCCCTAAAATAAGGGGATCTTCTGCCTTTTTTTGCAAAAAATAAGGGGAATTTCTGACATTTTGCCGCAAAATAAGTTAAATTTCTGCAGTTTTACCCCAAAGTAAGGGGAATTTCTGCCTTTTTGCCCAAAAATTAGGGGAATTTCTGCAATTTTGCTCCAAAATATAAGGAATTTCTGCCTTTTTGCCCGAAAATAAAGGGAATGTATACCTTTTGCCATAAAAAAAGCAAATTTCTTCATTTTTGCCCCAAATAAGGGGATTTTCCACCTTTTTGACTCAAAATAAGTGCAATTTCTGCCTTTTCACCAAAGTAAACAAAATTTCTGTCTTTTTGCCCCAAAATAAGGGGAATTTCAGCCTTTTTACCTCAAAATAAGGGGAATTTCTGCCTTTTTGCCCCAAAATAAGAAAAATTTCTGCAATTTTGTACCAAAATAAAAAAAATTTCTGCCTTTTGGCCACCCAAAAAAAAATTTCCGCCTTTTTTCCCTGAAATAAGTGAAATTTCTGCAATTTTGCCCCAAAATAAGGGAAATTTTCGCAATTTTGCCCCAATGTAAAGGAAATTTCTGCAATTTTGCCCCAAAAAAAGGGGAATTTCTGACTGTTTGCTCCCGAAAAAGGAGATTTTCTGGCTTTTTGCCCCAAAATAAAGAGAATTTCTGCCTTTTTGCCCGAAAATTATGAGAATTTCTGCAATTTTGCTTCAAAATACGGGGAATTTCTGCCTTTTAGCCGCAAAATAAAGGGAATTTCTGCATTTTACCACAAAATAAGAATAATTTCTGCCTTTTGCCTCAAAATAAGGGGAATTTTCTGCCTTTTTGTTTAAAAATAAGAAAAATTTCTTCAATTTTGTACCAAAATAAAAGAAATTTCTGCTCTTTGCCCCAAAATAAAAGGAATTTCTGACTTTTTGCCTTGAAAAAAATGAAATTTCTGCAATTTTGCCCGAAAATAAGGGAAATTTGTGCCTTTTTGCCCCAAAATAAGAAGAATTTTTTCATTTTTCCCTAAATATGGAGAATTTCAGCATTTTACCTCAAAATAAGAAGAATTTCAGCATTTTTGCCCCAAAATAAGGAAAATTTCTGCAATTTTGCTTCAAAATAAAGGGAATTTCTTCCTTTTTGCCACAAAATAAAGGATATTTCAGCCTTTTTACCTGAAAATAAGTGAAATTTCTGCAATTTTGCCCCAATTAAGGGAAATTTCTTCAATTTTGCCCCAAAATAAGGTAAATTCCTGGAATTTTGCCCCAAAATAAGTGGAATTTCTGAGTTTTGCCCCAAAATAAGGAGAATTTCTGTCTTTTTGCCCCAACATATAGGGAATTTCTGCCTTTTTGCCCTACAATTAGGGGAATTTCTTCATTTTCGCTCCAAAATAAGGGGAATTTCTGCCTTTTTGCCTCTAAAGAAGTGGAATTTCTGTATTTTTCCCCCAAAACAAAGGGAATTTCTGTCTTTTTTGCCCCAAAATAAGGAAAATTTCTGACTTATTACCCTGAAATAAGTGAAATGTCTGCAACTTTGCCCCAAAATAAGGGAAATTTCTGCCTTTTTGCCCCAAAATAAGGGGAATTTCTGGAATTTTGCCCCAAAATAATTGAAATTTCTGAGTTTTGCCCCAAAATAAGGAGAATTTCTGTCTTTTTGCCCCAACATATAGGGAATTTCTGCCTTTTTGCCCCACAATTAGGGGATTTTCTGCAATTGTGCTCCAAAATACGGGCAATTTCTGCTTTTTAGCCCGAAAATAAGGGGAATGTATACCTTTTGCCACAAAAAAGGGAAATTTCTTCATTTTTGCAACAAAATAAGAGGAATTTCTGCCTTCTTACATCAAAATAAGTGAAATTTCTGCCTTTTTACCCAAAAATAAACGGAATTTCTGTCTTTTTGCCCCAAAATAAAAGGGATTTTTGAATTTTGCCCTGAAATAAGTGAAATTTCTGCAATTTTGCCCAAAATAAGAGAAATTTCTGCCTTTTTGCCACAAAATAAAGGGAATTTCTGTCTTTTTGCCTCAAAATAAGGGGAATTTCAGCATTTTACCTCATAATAAGGGGAATCTCTGCCTTTTTGCTCAAAAATATGGGGAATTTCTTCATTTTCCCTAAAATAAAGAAAATTTCTGCAATTTTGTACCAAAATAAAAGAAACTTCTGCCTTTTTTTCCCCAAATTAGAAGAAATTTCTGTGCTTTTTCCCTGAAATAAGTGAAATTTTGCCCCAAAATAAAAAAAATTCTGCAATTTTGCCCCAAAATAAGGGGAATTTCTGACTTTTTGCCCTGAAATAGAGAGAATTTCTGTCTTTTTGTTCCAAAATAATGTGAATTTCTGCATTTTCTCTCAAAATTAGGGGAATATGTGCAATTTTGCTTCAAAATACGGGGAAATCTGCCTTATTGCACAAAAATAAAGGAAATTTCTGCATTTTTGCACCAATATAAAAGGAATTTCTGAAATTTAGCTTTAAAATACAGGGAATTTCTGCGTTATTGTCCGAAATAAAGTGGAATTTCTGCCTTTTTGTCCTGAAATATTTGAAATTTCTGCAATTTTACCCCAAAATACGGGGAGTTTCTGTTTTTGGACCCAAAATTAGGGAATTTCTGTTTTTGGCCCCAAAATAAGGCAAATTTCTGACTTTTTGCCCTGAAATAATTGAAATTTCTGCAATTTTGCCCCAAATAATAGGAATTTCTGCCTTTTTGCCGAAAATAAGGGGAATTTCAGCATTTTACCTCCAAATAAGGGGAATTTCTGCCTTTTTGCCACAAAATATGGGGAATTTCTGCCCTATTGCTCTTAAATAAGGAATATTTCTACAATTTTGTATCAAAATAAAAGAAATTTCTGCTTTTTGCCCCAAAATAAAAGGAATTTCTGACTTTTTGCCCTGAAATAAATGAAATTCCTGCAATTATGCCTGAAAATAAGGGAAATTTTGCCTTTTTGCCCCCAAATGAGGGGAATTTCTGCCTTTTTGCCCAAAAATATGGGGAATTTCAAGATTTTACCTCAAAATAAGGGGAATTTCAGCATTTTTGCACCAACATATGGAAAATTTCTGCCTTTTTGCCACAAAATAAAAAAATTTCTGCAAGTCTGTAACAATATAAAAGAAATTTCTAAAATTTTGCCCCAAAATAAAGAAAATTTCTGATTTTTGCCTCAAAATAAAGAGAATTTCTCTATTTTTGCCCCAAAATAAAGGGAATTTCTGCCTTTTTGCCTCAAAATTAGGGGAGTTTCTTTAATTTTGCTCCAAAATACGAGGAATTTCTGCCTTTTTACGTGAAATTAAGTGGATTTTCTGCATTTTTGCCACCAAATAAGGGAAATTTCTGCAATAATATCCCAAAATAAGGAGAATTTCTGCCTTTTTGCCCCCATATAAGGAGAATTTCTGCCGTTTGGTCCTGAAATATGTGAAATTTCTGAAATTTTACCCCAAAATAAGGTGAATTTATGCCTTTTTGCCCCAAAATAATGGGAATTTCTGCCTTTTTGCCCGAAAATAAGAAAAATTTTTGCTTTTTTTCTCTGAAATAAGTGAAATTTCTGCAATTTTGCCCTAAAATAAGGGAAATTTCTGCAATTTTTCTCCATAATAAGGGAAATTTCTGCAATTTTGACCCAAAATAAGGGGAATTTCTGATTTTGCCCCCAAATAAGGGAAATTTCTGCAATTTTGCCCTAAAATAAGGGGATTTTCTGCCTTTTTTGCCGAAAATAAGGGGAATTTCTGACATTTTGCCGCAAAATAAGTGAAATTTCTCCAGTTTTACCCCAAAATAAGGGGAATTTCTGCCTTTTTGACCAAAAATTAGGGGAATTTCTGCAATTTTGCTCCAAAATACGGGGAATTTCTGCCTTTTTGCCCGAAAATAAAGGGAATGTATACCTTTTGCCATAAAAAAGGATATTTCTTCATTTTTGCCCCAAAATAAGGGGATTTTCCACCTTTTTGACTCAAAATAAGTGCAAATTCTGCCTTTTCCCCAAAATAAACGAAATTTCTGTCTTTTTGCCCCAAAATAAGGGGAATTTCAGCCTTTTTATCTCAAAATAAGGGGAATTTCTGCCTTTTTGCCTCAAAATATAGGGAATTTCTGACTTTTTGCCCCAAAACAAGAAAAATTTCTTTAATTTTGTTCCAAAATAAAAAAAATTTCTGCCTTTTTGCCCCTTCAAAAAAATTTCTGCCTTGTTTCCCTGAAATAAGTGAAATTTCTGCAATTTTGCCCCAAAATAAGGGAAATTTCTGCAATTTTGCCCCAATGTAAAGGAAATTTCTGCAATTTTGCCCCAAAATAAGGGGAATTTCTGACTGTTTGCTCCCGAAAAAGAAGATTTTCTGTCTTTTTGCCCCAAAATAAGGAGAATTTCTGCCTTTTTGCCTGAAAATTATGAGAATTTCTGCAATTTTGCTTCAAAATACAGGGAATTTCTGCCTTTTTGCCCCAAAATATGGGGAATTTCAGGATTTTACCTCAAAATAAGGGGAATTTCAGCCTTTTTGCACCAAAATATAAGGAATTTCTGCCTTTTTGCCACAAAATAAAAAATATTTCTGCAAGTCTGTAACAAAATAAAAGAAATTTCTAAAATTTTGCCTCAAAATAAGGGAAATTTCTGATTTTTGCCCCAAAATAAAATGAATTTCTCTATTTTTGCCCCAAAATAAAGGGAAGTTCTGCCTTTTTGTCCCAAAATTAGGAGAATTTCTGCAAATTTGCTTCAAAATACAGGGAATTTCTGCCTCTTTTTCAAAAATAAAAGGAACTTCTGCCTTTTTGCCCCAAATAAATGGAATTTCTGCATTTTTGCCCCAATATTAGGGGAGTTTCTGCAATTTTGCTCCAAAATAAGAGGAATTTCTGCCTTTTTCCTCGAAATTAAGTGGATTTTCTGCATTTTTGCCCCCAAATAAAGAAAATTTCTGCAATGTTATCCCAAAATAAGGGGAATTTCTGCCTTATTGCCCCAAAATAAGGGGAATTTCTGCCTTTTTGCCCTGAAATATGTGAAATTTCTGCAATTTTACCCCAAAATTAGTTGAATTTCTGCCTTTTTGCCCCAAAATAATGGGAATTTCTGACTTTTTGCCCCAAAATAAAAAAATTTTTGCTTTTTTTCTCTGAAATAAGTGAAATTTCTGCATTTTTTCCCTAAAATACAGGAAATTTCTGCAATTTTTCCCCATAATAAGGGAAATTTCTGCAATTTTGCCCCAAAATAGGGGAATTTCTGTTTTTTGCCCCCAAATAAGGGAAATTTCTGCAATTTTGCCCTAAAATAAGAAGAATTTCAGCCTTTTTGCCCAAAAATAAGGAGAATTTCTGCCTTTTTGCCCCAAAATAAAAAAAAATTTACTGTATTTTTAACCACAAAATTAGGTGAATTTCTGAAATTTTGCTCCAAAATACGGGGATTTTCTGCCTTTTTGCCGAAAATAAGGTGAATTTCTGACATTTTGCCCAAAAATTAGGAGAATTTCTGCAATTTTGCTTCAAAATACAGGGAATTTCTGCCTTTTTGCCCGAAAATAAAGGAAATGTATACCTTTTTGCCATAAAAAAGGAAATTTCTTCATTTTTGCCCCAATATAAAAGGATTTTCCACCTTTTTGACTTAAAATAAGTGCAATTTCTGCCTTTTCCCCAAAATAAACGAAATTTCTTTCTTTTTGCCCAAAAATAAGGGGAATTTCAGCCTTTTTACCTCAAAATAACAAGAATTTCTGCCTTTTTGCCCCAAATATGGGGAATTTCTGACTTTTTTCCCGAAAATAAGAAAAATTTCTGCAATTTCAGAGAAAAAAAGCAAAAATTTTTCTTCTTTTGGGGCAAAAAGGCAAAAATTCCCATTATTTTTGAACAAAAAGGTGGAAATTCACCTTATTTTGTGGTAATATTGCAGAAATTTCACATATTTCAGGGCAAAAAGGCAGAAATTTCCCTTATTTTGGGGCAAAATTGCAGAAATTTCACTTATTTCAGGATAATAAGTCAGAAATTTTCCTTATTTTGGGTCAAAAAAAATGAAATTCTTTTTGTTTTAGGGGAAAAAACAGAAATTCCACTTATTTAGAGGCAAAAAGGCAGAAATTTTCCTTATTTTGGAGCAAAAATGAAGAAATTTCCCTTTTAAATTGCAAAAAGTTATGCATTCTTCTTATTTTCAGGCAAAAAGGCAGAAATTCTCTTTATTTTAGGGCAAAACTCAGAAATTCCACTTATTTTGGGGCAAAATTCCAGAAATTTTTCTTATTTTGGGGCAAAATTGCAGAAATTTCACTTATTTTGGGGCAAAATTGCAGAAATTCCCCTTATTTTGAGGTAAAAAAGCTGAAATTTCCCTTATTTGGGGCAAAAGCAGGAATTTTTTTTATTTTGGTGCAAAATTGCAGGAATTTACCTTATTTGGGGGCAAAATTGCAGAAATTTCACTTATTTTCAAGTAAAAAGGCTGAAATTTTCTTTATTTTTTGGCAAAATGGAGAAATTCTCCTTATTTGGGGCAAAATTGCAGAAATTTTCATTATTTTGGGGCAAAAAGGCAGAAATTCTTTATATTTTGTGGCAAAAAGGCAGAAATTTCCCTTATTTTGAGGTAATAATGCTTAAATTCCCCTTATTTTGGGGCAAAAAGGCAGAAATTCCCTTTATTTTGAGGTAAAATTGCAGAAATTTCTAATATTTCAGGGCAAAATGGCAGAAATTCCCCTTATTTTGGGGCAAAAAGATGAAATCCCTAATTTTTGGCTAAAATTGAAGAAATTTCACTTATTTCGGGACAAAAAGGCAGAAATTCCACTTAATTTCGGGCAAAAAGGCAGAAATGACCCGTATTTTGAAGCAAAATTGCAGAAATTCTCATAATTTTCGAGCAAAAAGGCAGAAATTCTCCTTATTTTGGGGCAAAAAGAAAGAAAATCTCTTTTTTTCGGGAGCAAAAAGTCAGAAATTGCCCTTATTTTGGGGCAAAATTGCAGAAATTTCCTTTACATTTGGGCAAAATTGCAGAAATTTCCCTTACTTTGGGGCAAAATTGCAGAAATTTCACTTTTTTCAGAAAAAAGGCAGAAATTTTCTTATTTTGGTGCAAAAAGGCAGAAATTTCTTTTATTTTGGTACAAAATTGCAGAAATTTTTCTTATTTTGGAGAAAAATGCAGAAATTCCCCATATTTTGGAGCAAAAAGGCAGAAATTCCCCTTATTTTGAGGTTAAAAAGGCTGAAATTCCCCTCATTTCTTGGCAAAAAGTCAGAAATTCCCCTTATTTGGGGCAAAAAGACAGAAATTTCGTTTATTTTTGGGGAAAAGGCAGAAATTGCACTTATGTTGAGTCAAAAAGGCGGAAAATCCCCTTATTTTGGGGCAAAAATGAAGAAATTTCTCTTTTTTATGGCAATAAGGTATACATTCCCATTATTTTCGGGCAAAAAGGCAGAAATTCCCCGTATTTTGGAGCAAAATTGAAGAAATTACCCTAATTTTGGGACAAAACGGCAGAAATTCCCCTTATTTTGGGGTAAAACTGCAGAAATTTCACTTATTTCGCGGAAAAATGGCAGAAATTCCCCTTATTTTTGGTGAAAAAGGCAGAAAATCCCCGTATTTTGGAGAAAAATTGCAGAAATTTACCTAATTTTGGGGTAAAAAATACAGTAATTTTCTTTATTTTGGAACAAAAGGATAAAATTCTCTTTATTTTTGGGCAAAAGGCAGAAATTCCCCTTATTTTAAGGCAAAATTGCAGAAATTTCCCTTATTTAGGGGCAAAAAACAGAAATTCCCTTTATTTTGGGACAAAATTGCAGAAATTTCCCTTATTATGGGGAAAAATTGCAGAAATTTCCATTATTTTAGGGCAAAATTGCAGAAATTTCACTTATTTCAAAGAAAAAAAGCAAAAATTTTTTTTATTTTGGTGCAAAAAGGCAGAAATTCCCATTATTTTGGGGCAAAAAGGCAGAATTTCACCTTATTTTGGGGTAAAAGTGTAGAAATTTCACATATTTCAGGGCAAAAAGGCAGAAATTTCCCTTATTTTGGGGCGAAATTGCAGAAATTTCACTTATTTTGGGGCAAAATTGCAGAAATTTCACTTATTTCAGAAAAAAAATGCAGAAATTTTCTTTATTTTGAAGCAAAAATGCAGAAATTCCTAATATTTTTTGGCAAAAATGCAGAAATTCCCCTTATTTTGAGGTAAAAAAGCTGAAATTTCCCTTATTTGGGGGCAAAAAGGCAGAAATTTCCCTTATTTTGGGGCAAAATTGCAGAAATTTCACTTATTTCAGGGTAATAAGTCAGAAATTTTCCTTATTTTGGAGCAAAAATGAAGAAATTTCCCTTTTTTATGGCAAAAAGGTATGCATTCCTTTTATTTTTGGGCAAAAAGGCAGAAATTCCTCGTATTTTGGAGCAAAATTGCAGAAATTCCCCTAATTTTGGGGCAAAAGGCAGAAATTCCCTTTACTTTGGGGCAAAAATCAGAAATTCCTCTTACTTTGGGGCAAAATTCCAGAAATTTCCTTTATTTTGGGGCAATATTGCAGGAATTTATCTCATTTTGGGGCAAAATTGCAGAAATTTTTCTTATTTGGGGCAAAATTGCAGAAATTTCACTTATTTTCAGGTAAAAAGGCTGAAATTTCCTTTATTTTGGGGCAAAAAGGAAGAAATTTTCCTTATTTTTGGGCAAAATTGCAGAAATTTTCCTTTTTTTAGGGCAAAAAGCAGAAATTCCTTATATTTTGTTGCAAAAAGGCAGAAATTTCCTTTATTTTGAGGTAATAAGGCTGAAATTCCCCTTATTTTGGGGCAAAAAGGCAAAAATTCCCCTTATTTTGGGGTAAAATTGCAGAAACTTCAAATATTTCAGGGCAAAATGGCAGAAATTCGCCTTATTTTGGGGAAAAAAGATGAAATCATAATTTTTGGCTACAATTGAAGAAATTTCACTTATTTCGGGACAAAAAGGCAGAAATTCCACTTAATTTCGGGCAAAAAGGCAGAAATGACCCGTATTTTGGAGCAAAATTGCAGAAATTGCCCTAATATTGGTGCAAAAATGCAGAAATTCCCTTTTTTTGGTGGCAAAAAGGCAGAAATTTCTTTTATTTTGGTACAAAATTGAAGAAATTTTCCTTATTTTGGGGAAAAAAAAGAAATTCGCCATATTTTGGGGCAAAAAGGCAAAAATTCCCCTTATTTTGAGATAAAAAGGCTGAAATTCCCCTCATTTTTGGGCAAAAAGTCAGAAATTCCTTTTATTTTGGGGCAAAAAGACAGAAATTTCGTTTATTTTTGGGGAAAAGGCAGAAATTGCACTTATGTTGAGTCAAAAAGGCGGAAAAATCCCCTTATTTTAGGGCAAAAATGAAGAAATTTCCCTTTTTTATGGCAATAAGGTATACATTCCATTTATTTTCAGGCAAAAAGGCAGAAATTCCTCGTATTTTGGAGCAAAATTGCAGAAATTCCCCCAATTTTGGGGCAAAAAGGAAGAATTTCCCCTTATTTTGGGGTAAAACTGCAGAAATTTCACTTATTTCATGGCAAAATGGCAGAAATTCCCCTTATTTTTGGTGAAAAAGGCAGAAAATCTCCGTATTTTGGAGAAAAATTGCAGAAATTTACCTAATTTTGGGGTAAAAATACAGTAATTTTCTTTATTTTAAGGCAAAAGGCAAAAATTTTCCTTATTTTGGGGCAAAAGGCAAAATTCCCCTTATTTTAAGGCAAAATTGCAAAAATTTCCTTTATTTGGGGCAAAAAACAGAAATTCCCTTTATTTTGGGGCAAAATTGCAGAAATTTCCCTTATGATGGGGAAAAATTTCAGAAATTTCCTTTATTTTAGGGCAAAATTGCAGAAATTTCACTTATTTCAAAGATAAAAAGCAAAAATTTTTTTATTTTGGGGCAAAAAGGCAGAAATTCCCATTATTTTGGGGCAAAAAGGCAGAAATTCACCTTATTTTGGGGTAAAAGTGTAGAAATTTCACATATTTCAGGGCAAAAAGGCAGAAATTTCCCTTATTTTGGGGCAAAATTGCAGAAATTTCACTTATTTCAGAAAAAAAATGCAGAAATTTTCTTTATTTTGAAGCAAAAATGCAGAAATTCCCCTTATTTTGAGGTAAAAAGGCTGAAATTTCCCTTATTTGGGGGCAAAAAGGCAGAAATTTCCCTTATTTTGGGGCAAAATTGCAGAAATTTCACTTATTTCAGGGTAATAAGTCAGAAATTCTTCGTCTTTTGGAGCAAAAATGAAGAAATTTCCCTTTTTTATGGCAAAAAGGTATGCATTCCTTTTATTTTCGGGCAAAAAGGCAGAAATTCCTCGTATTTTGGAGCAAAATTGCAGAAATTCTCCTAATTTTGGGGCAAAAGGCAGAAATTCCTTTTATTTTGGGGCAAAAATCAGAAATTCCTCTTACTTTGGGGCAAAATTCCAGAAATTTCCTTTATTTTTGGGCAAAATTGCAGGTATTTACCTCATTTTGGGGCAAAATTGCAGAAATTTTTCTTACTTGGGGCAAAATTGCAGAAATTTCACTTATTTTCAGGTAAAAAGGCTGAAATTTTTTTTATTTTGGGGCAAAAAGGGAGAAATTCCCCTTATTTTGGGGCAAAATTGCAGAAATTTTCCTTATTTTGGGGCAAAAAGCAGAAATTCCTTATATTTTGTTGCAAAAAAGCAGAAATTTCCCTTATTTTGAGGTAATAAGGCTGAAATTCCCCTTATTTTGGGGCAAAAGGCAAAAATTCCCCTTATTTTGGGGTAAAATTGCAGAAATTTCAAATATTTCAGGGCAAAATGGCAGAAATTCCCCTTATTTGGGGGAAAAAAGATGAAATCATAATTATTGGCTACAATTGAAGAAATTTCACTTATTTCGGGACAAAAAGGCAGAAATTCCACTTAATTTCGGGCAAAAAGGCAGAAATGACCCGTATTTTGGAGCAAAATTGCAGAAATTCCCCTAATATTGGTGCAAAAATGCAGAAATTCCCTTTATTTTGGGGCAAAAAGGCAGAAATTTCTTTTATTTTGGTCCAAAATTGAAGAAATTTTTTTTATTTTGGGGAAAAAACAGAAATTCCCCATATTTTGGGGCAAAAAGGCAGAAATTCCCCTTATTTTGAGATAAAAAGGCTGAAATTCCCCTCATTTTTGGGCAAAAAGTCAGAAATTCCCCTTATTTTGGGGCAAAAAGACAGAAATTTCGTTTATTTTTGGGGAAAAGGCAGAAATTGCACTTATGTTGAGTCAAAAAGGCGGAAAATCCCCTTATTTTGGGGCAAAAATGAAGAAATTTCCTTCTTTTATGGAAATAAGGTATACATTCCCTTTATTTTCGGGCAAAAAGCAGAAATTCCCCGTATTTTGGAGCAAAATTGAAGAAATTACCCTAATTTTGTGGCAAAAAGAAAGTATTTCCCCTTATTTTGGGGTAAAACTGCAGAAATTTCACTTATTTTGCAGCAAAATGGCAGAAATTTCCCTTATTTTTGGTGAAAAAGGCAGAAAATCTCCGTATTTTGGAGCAAAATTGCAGAAACTTACCTAATTTTGAAGTAAAAAATACAGTAATTTTCTTTATTTTGGGGCAAAAGGCAAAAATTCTCCTTATTTTGGGGCAAAAGTCAGAAATTCCCCTTATTTTAAGGGAAAATTGCAGAAATTTCCCTTATTTGGGGGCAAAAAACAGAAATTCCCTTTATTTTGGGGCAAAATTGCAGAAATTTCACTTATTATGGGGAAAAATTGCAGTAAATTCCCTTATTTTAGAGCAAAATTGCAGAAATTTCACTTATTTCAAAGAAAAAAAGCAAAATTTTTTTTTATTTTGGGGCAAAAAGGCAGAAATTCCCATTATTTTGGGGCAAAAAGGCAGAAATTCACCTTATTTTGGGGTAAAAGTGTAGAAATTTCACATATTTCAGGGCAAAAAGGCAGAAATTTCCCTTATTTTGGGGCAAAATTGCAGAAATTTCACTTATTTTGGGGCAAAATTGCAGAAATTTTACTTATTTCCGAAAAAAATGCAGAGATTTTCTTTATTTTGAAGCAAAAATGCAGAAATTCCTAATATTTTTTGGCAAAAATGCAGAAAATCCTTTTATTTTGAGGTAAAAAGGCTGAAATTTCCCTTTTTTGGGGGCAAAAAGGCAGAAAATTCTCTTATTTTGGGGCAAAATTGCAGAAATTTCACTTATTTCAGGGTAATAAGTCAGAAATTCCCCTTATTTTAGAGCAAAAATGAAGAAATTTCCCTTTTTTATAGCAAAAAGTTATGCATTCCCCTTATTTTCGGGCAAAAAGGCAGAAATTCCTCGTATTTTGGAGCAAAATTGCAGAAATTCCAATAATTTTGGGGAAAAAGGCAGAAATTCCCTTTATTTTGGGGCAAAAATCAGAAATTCCTCTTACTTTGGGGCAAAATTCCAGAAATTTACTTTATTTTGGGGCAAAATTCAGGAATTTACCTTATTTTGGGGCAAAATTGCAGAAATTTCTCTTATTTGGGGCAAAATTGCAGAAATTTCACTTATTTTCAGGTAAAAAGGCTGAAATTTCCTTTATTTTGGGGCAAAAAGGAAGAAATTTTCCTTATTTTTGGGCAAAATTGCAGAAATTTTCCTTTTTTTAGGGCAAAAAGCAGAAATTCGTTATATTTAGTTGCAAAAAGGCAGAAATTTCCCTTATTTTGTGGTAATAAGGCTGAAATTCCTCTTATTTTGTGGAAAAATGCAAAAATTCCCCTTATTTTGGGGTAAAATTGCAGAAATTTCAAATATTTCAGGGCAAAATGGCAGAAATTCCCCTTATTTTTGGGAAAAAAATGAAATCCTAATTTTTGGCTAAATTTGAAGAAATTTCACTTATTTCGGGATAAAAAGGCAGAAATTCCACTTAATTTCGGGCAAAAAGGCAGAAATGACCCGTATTTTGGAGCAAAATTGCAGAAATTCCCCTAATATTGGTGCAAAAATGAAGAAATTTCCCTTTTTTATGGCAAAAAGGTATACATTCCCTTTATTTTCGGGAAAAAAGTCAGAAATTCCCCATATTTTGGAGCAAAATTGAAGAAATTCCCCTAATTTTGGGGCAAAAAGGCAGAAATTTCTTTTATTTTGGTACAAAATTGAAGAAATTTTCTTTATTTTTGGGAAAAAACAGAAATTCCCCATATTTTGGGGCAAAAAGGCAGAAATTCCCCTTATTTTGAGGTAAGAAGGCTGAAATTTCTTTTATTTTTGGACAAAAAGGCAGAAATTCCCCATATTTTGGGGCAAAAAGCAGACATTTCCCTTGTTGTGGGGTAAAATTTTAGAAATTTCACTTATTTCAGGGCAAAAAGTAAGAAATTCTCCTTTTTTGGGAAGCAAAAAGACAGAAATTCCGATTATTTTGGGGGAAAAGGCAGAAATTGCACTTATGTTGAGTCAAAAAGGCGGAAAATCCCCTTATTTTGGTGCAAAAATAAAGAAATTTCCCTTTTTTATGGCAAAAGGTATACATTCCCTTTATTTTTGGGCAAAAAGTCAGAAATTCCCCATATTTTGGAGCAAAATTGAAGAAATTCCCCTAATTTTGGAGCAAAAAGGCAGAAATTCTTCTTATTTTCGGGTAAAACTGCAGAAATTTCACTTATTTCGCGGCAAAATGGCAGGAATTCCCCTTCTTTTTGGCGAAAAAGGCAGAAAATCTGCGTATTTTTGAGCAAAATTGCAGTACTTCACCTAATTTTTGGGGTATAAAATGCAGTAATTTTCTTTAATTTGGGGCAAAACAGCAGAAATTTCCCTTAATTCATGGCAAAAGTCAGAAATTCCTTTTATTTTAGGGCAAAATTGCAGAAATTTCGCTTATTTGGAAGCAAAAAACAGAGATTCCCCTTATTTTCGGGCAAAATTGCAGAAATTTCCCTTGTTATGGGGGAAAATTGCAGAAATTTCCCTTATTTTAGGGCAAAATTGCAGAAATTTCACTTATTTCAGAAAAAAAAGCAAAAATTTTTCTTATTTTGGGGCAAAAATGCAGAAATTCCCATTATTTTGGGGCAAAGAGGCAGAAACACACTTTATTTTGGGGTAAAATTGCACAAATTTCACCTATTTCAGGGCAATAAGGCAGAAATTCCCCTTATTTTAAGGCAAAAAGGCAGAAATTCCTCTTATTATGGGTTAAAATCGCAGAAATTTCCTTTGTTTGGGGGCAAAAAGGTAAAAAATCCCCTTAATTTCGGGCAAAAATGCAGAAATTCCCCGTATTTTGGAGCAAAATTCCAGAAATTCCCCTAATATTGGGGCAAAAATGCAGAAATTCCCTTTATTTGGGGAAAAAGTCAGAAGTTCCCCTTATTTTCGGGAAAAGAGGCAGAAATTTCCTGTATTTTGAAGCAAAATTGCAGAAACTCCCCTAATTTGGGGGCAAAAAGGCAGAAATTCCCTATATGTTGGGGCAAAAAGACAGAAATTCTCCTTATTTTGGGGCAAAACTCAGAAATTTCTCTTATTTTGGTGCAAAATTTAAGAAATTTTGCTTATTTTGGGGCAAAATTGCAGAAATTTTCCAAATTTTAAAGCAAAATTGTATAAATTTCTTTTATTTTGGTTTACTATAGCAGAAAATTTTTTATTTTGTGGCAAATAGGCAGAAATTCCCCTCATTTTGTGGCAAAAAGGCACAAATTTTTCTTATTTTTGGCAAAATTGCAGAAATTTCATTTATTTCAGGGCAAAGTCAGAAATTCCTTTTATTTTGAGGCAAAAAGCAGAAATTTCTATTATTTTGGTACAAAATTGAAGAAATTTTCCTTATTTTAAAACAAAAAGGCAGAAATTCCCCATATTTTGGTGCAAAAGGCAGAAATTCCCCTTATTTTGAGGTAAAAAGTCTGAAATTCCCCTTATTTTGGGGCAAAAAGGCAGAAATTCCCTTTACTTTGTGGCAAAAAGGCAGAAATTCCCGTTAATTGGGGCAGAAAAGCAAAAATTTTCTTTATTTGGGGACAATAAGGCAGACATTCCCCATATTTTGTGGCAAAAAGGCAGAAATTCCCCTTATTTGGAGGTAAAATGCTGAAATTCCCCATATTTTGGGCAAAAAGGCAGAAATTCCCCTTATTTTGGGGCAAAATTGCAGAAATTTCACAAATTACAGGGCAAAAAGTCAGAAATTTGCCTTATTTTGGGGCAAAAAGCAGAAATTCCCCTAATTTTGTGGCCAAAACCAGAAATTCCTCATATTTTGGGGTAAAATTGAGGAAATTTCAAATATTTCAGGGCAAAAAGGCAGAAATTCCACTTTATTTCGGGCAATAACGCAGAAATTCCCCGTATTTTTGAGCAAAATTTCAGAAATTTCCCTTATATTGGTGCAAAAATGCAGAAATTCTCTTTATTTTGGTGCAATAAGGCAGAAATTCCCTGTATTTTGAAGCAAAATTTCACAAATTCCCCTAATTTTGAGGGAAAATGCAGAAATTTACATTATTTTAGAGCAAAAAGACAGAAATTATTCTTATTTCATGACAAAAAATCAGAAATTCCCCTTATTTTGTGGAAAAATTGCAGAAATTTCCCTTATTTTATGACAAAATTGCAAGAATTTTTCTTATTTTCGGCAAAATTGCAAAAATTTCACTTATTTTGGGGCACAAACGCAGAGATTCCCCTTATTATGAGGTAGAAATGCTGAAATTCCCCTTATTTTGGGGAAAAAAGACAGAAATTCCCCTTATTTTGTTGCAAAAATGCAGAAATTTCTCTTATTTTGGGGCAAAATTGCAGAAATTTCACTTATATCAGGGAAAAAGGCAGAAATTTTCTTTATTTTGGAGCAAAAAGGCAGAAATTCCTAATATTTTGTGGCAAAAATGCAGAAATTTCCCGTATTTTGAGGTAAAAAGGCTGAAATTCCCTTTACTTGGGGGCAAAACGGCAGAAATTCCTCATATTTTCTGGCAAAAAGGCAGAAATTTCTTTTATTTTAGGGCAAAATTGCAGAAATTTCACTTATTTCAGGGCATAATTCAAAAACTCATTTTATTTTGGGGCAAAAGGAGAGAAATTCTGTTTATTTTTGAGTAAAAAGGCAGAAATTTCAATTATTTTGAGGTAAAAAGGCAGAATTTCCTCTTATTTTGGTGCAAAAATGAAGAAATTTCCCTTTTTGTGGCAATAAGGTATGCATTCCCGTTATTTTCGTGCAAAAAGGCAGAAATTCCCTGTATTTTAGAGAAAAATTGCAGAAATTCCCCTAATTTTTGGGCAAAAGGCAGAAATTCCCTTTATTTTGGGTCAAAAATCAGAAATTCCTCTTACTTTGAGGCAAAATTCCAGAAATTTCCTTTATTTAGGGACAAAATTGCAGGAATTTACATTATTTTGGGGCAAAATTGCAGAAATTTTCCTTATTTGGGGCAAAATTGCAGAAATTTTTCTTATTTTCAGGTAAAAAGGCTGAAATTTCCTTTATTTTGGGGCAAAAAGAAAGAAATTCCCCTTATTTTAAGGCAAAATTGCAGAAATTTTCCTTATTTTGGGGCAAAAAAGCAGAAATTCCTTATATTTTGTGGCCAAAAGGCAGAAATTTCACTTATTTTGAGGTAATAAGGCTGAAATTCCCCTTATTTTGAGGCAAAAAGGCTAAAATTCCTCTTATTTTGGGGTAAAATTGCAGAAATTTCAAATATTTCAGGGCAAAATGGCAGAAATTCCCCTTATTTTGGAGCAAAAAGATGAAATCCTAATTTTTGGCTAAAATTGAAGAAATTTCACTTATTTCGGGACAAAAAGGCAGAAATTCCACTTAATTTCAGGCAAAAAGGCAGAAATGACCCGTATTTTGGAGCAAAATTGCAGAAATTCCACTAATATTGGTGCAAAAATGCAGAAATTTCCTTTATTTTTGGGCAAAAAGGCCGAAATTTCTTTTATTTTGGTCCAAAATTGAAGAAATTTTCCTTATTTTGGGGCAAAAAGCAGAAATTCCCCATATTTTGGGGCAAAAAGGCAGAAATTCCCCTTATTTTGAGGTAAGAAGGCTGAAATTTCTTTTATTTTGGGGCAAAAAGGCAGAAATTCCCCTTATTTTGGGGCAAAAGCAGACATTTTTCTTATTTTGGGGTAAAATTTTAGAAATTTCACTTATTTCAGGGCAAAAAGTAAGAAATTCCCCTTTTTTGGGGGGCAAAAAGACAGAAATTCCATTTATTTTTGGGGAAAAGGCAGAAATTGCAATTATTTTGAGTCAAAAAGGCGGAAAATCCCCTTATTTTGGTGCAAAAATAAAGAAATTTCCCTTTTTTATGGCAAAAAAGTATACAGTCCCTTTATTTTCGGGCAAAAAGGCAGAAATTCCCCGTATTTTGGAGTAAATTGCAGAAATTTCCCTAATTTTGGGGCAAAAAGGCAGAAATTCTTCTTATTTTCGGGTAAAACTGCAGAAATTTCACTTATTTCGCGGCAAAATGGCAGAAATTCCCCTTCTTTTCGGCGAAAAAGGCAGACAATTCGCGTATTTTGGAGCAAAATTGCAGTAATTACCAAATTTTTGGGGTATAAAATGCAGTAATTTACTTTAATTTGGGGCAAAATAGCAGAAATTCCTCTTAATTCGGGGCAAAAGGCAGAAATTCCCCTTATTTTAGGGCAAAATTGCAGAAATTTCCCTTATTTGGAAGCAAAAAACAGAAATTCCCCTTATTTTCGGGCAGAATTGAGAAATTTCCCTTATTATGGAGAAAAATTGCAGAAATTTCCCTTATTTTAGGGCAAAATTGCAGAAATTTCACTTAATTCAGAGAAAAAAAAGCAAAAATTTTTCTTCTTTTGGGGCAAAAAGGCAGAAATTCTCATTATTTTGGGGCAAAGAGGCAGAAACTCACTTTATTTTGGGGTAAAATTGCAGAAATTTCACATATTTTAGGGCAAAAGGAAGAAATTCCTCTTATTTTAAGGCAAAAGGGCAGAAATTCCTCTTATTATGGGATAAAATTGCAGAAATTTCCTTTGTTTGGGGGCAAAAAGTTAGAAAATCCCCTTAATTTTGGGCAAAAAGGCAGAAATTCCCCATATTTTGGAGCAAAATTGCAGAAATTCTTCTAATATTGGGGCAAAAATGCAGAAATTCCCTTTATTTGGGGCAAAAAGCAGAAGTTTTCATTATTTTCGGGAAAAGAGGCAGAAATTTCCTGTATTTTGAAGCAAAATTGCAGAAACTCCCCTAATTTGGGGGCAAAAACTCAGAAATTCCCTATATGTTGGGACGAAAAGACAGAAATTCTCCTTATTTTGGGGCAAAACTCAGAAATTCCACTTATTTTGGGGCAAAATTGAAGAAATTTCCCTTATTTTGGGGCAAAATTGCAGAAATTTTCCAAATTTTGAAGCAAAATTGTATAAATTTCTTTTATTTTGGTATAGAATTGCAGAAATTTTTTTTATTTTGTGGCAAATAGGCAGAAATTCCCCTCATTTTGTGGCAAAAAGGCACAAATTTTTCTTATTTTTGGGCAAAATTGAAGAAATTTCATTTATTTCAGGGCAAAGTCAGAAATTCTTTTTATTTTCGGGCAAAAAACAGAAATTTCTATTATTTTGGTACAAAATTGAAGAAATTTTCCTTATTTTAAAACAAATAGGCAGAAATTCCCTATATTTTGGGGCAAAAGGCAGAAATTCCTCTTATTTTGAGGTAAAAAGTCTGAAATTCCCCTAATTTTGGGGCAAAAAAGCAGAAATTCTCTTTACTTTGTGGCAAAAAAGCAGAAATTCCCATTAATAGGGGCAGAAAAAGAAAAATTTTCTTTATTTGGGGGCAATAAGGCAGACATTCCCCATATTTTGTGGCAAAAAGGCAGAAATTCCCCTTATTTGGAGGTAAAATGCTGAAATTCCCCATATTTTGGGCAAAAAGGCAGAAATTCCCCTTATTTTGGGCAAAATTGCAGAAATTTCACTTATTTCAGGGCAAAAAGTCAGAAATTTGCCTTATTTTGGGGCAAAAAGCAGAAATTCCCCTAATTTTGTGGCCAAAAACAGAAATTCCCCTTTATTTTGGGGTAATATTGCGGAAATTTCAAATATTTCAGGGAAAAAAGGCAGAAATTCCACTTTATTTCGGGCAATAAGGCAGAAATTCCCCGTAATTTGAGCAAAATTTCAGAAATTCCCCTTATATTGGTGCAAAAATGCAGAAATTCTCTTTATTTTGGTGAAATAAAGCAGAAATTCCCCGTATTTTGAAGCAAAATTACACAAATTCCCCTAATTTTGAGGGAAAATGCAGAAATATACATTATTTTGGGGCAAAAAGACAGAAATTTTTCTTATTTCATGACAAAAAATCAGAAATTCCCCTTATTTTGAGGCAAAATTGCAGAAATTTCCCTTATATTATGGCAAAATTGCAAAAATTTTTCTTATTTTCGGCAAAATTGCAGAAATTTCACTAATTTTGGGGCACAAAGGCAGAGATTCCCCTTATTATAAGGTAAAAATGCTGAAATTCCCCTTATTTTGAGGCAAAAAGACAGAAATTCCCCTTATTTTGTTGCAAAAATTCAGAAATTTCCCTTATTTTGGGGCAAAATTGCAGAAATTTCACTTATTTCAGGGAAAAAAGGCAGAAATTTTCCTTATTTTGGAGCAAAAATGCAGAAATTCCTAATATTTTGTGTCAAAAATGCAGAAATTCCCCTTATTTTGTGGTAAAAAGGCTGAAATTCCCCTTACTTGGGGGCAAAAAGGCAGAAATTCCCCATATTTTGTGTCAAAAATGCAGAAATTTCTTTTATTTTAGGGCAAAATTGCAGAAATTTCACTTATTTCAGGGCATAATTCAAAAACTCCTTTTATTTTGGGGCAAAAAGAGAGAAATTCCATTTATTTTTGGGTAAAAAGGCTGAAATTTCAATTATTTTGAGGTAAAAAGGCAGAATTTCCTCTTATTTTGGGGCAAAAATGAAGAAATTTCCGTTTTTTTGTGGCAAAAGGTATACATTCCCCTTATTTTCTGGCAAAAAAGCAGAAATTCCCCATATTTTTGAGCAAAATTGCAGAAATTCCTATAATTGTGGGGCAAAAATACAGAAATTCCCTATATGTTGAGGCAAAAAGTCAGAAATTCTCCTTATTTTTGGGCAAAACTCAGAAATTCCACTTATTTTGGGGCAAAATTGCAGAAATTTCACTTATTTCAAGGGAAAAAACCAGAAATTTTCCATATTTTTGAGCAAAATGGCAAAAATTCTGAATATTTTGTGGCAAAAATGCAGATATGCCCCTTATTTTGAGGTAAAAAGCTGAAATTCCCCTTATTTAGGGGCAAAAAGGCAGAAATTTCCCTTATTTTGGGGCAAAAAGACAGAAATTCCCCTTATTTTGTGGCAAAAAGACAGAAATTTCTTTTATTTTGGGTCAATATTGCAGAAATTTCACTTATTTCAGAGCATAACTCAAAAATTCCTTTTATTTTGGGGCAAATAAACAGAAATTCCGTTTATTTTTGGGTAAAAAGGCAGAAATTTCCCGTATTTTGGAGCAAAATTGCAGAAATTTCACTTATTTCAGGGTAATAAGTCAGAAATTTTCCTTATTTGGGGGCAAAAAGACAGAAATTCCCTTTGTTTTGGGGGAAAAAGACATAAATTCCACTTATTTAGAGGCAAAAAGTCAGAAATTCTTCTTAGTTTGGAGCAAAAATAAAGAAATTTCCCTTTTTTATGGCTAAAAGGTATGCATTCCTCTTATTTTTTGGCAAAAAGGCTGAAATTCCCCGTATTTTGGAGCAAAATTGAAGAAATTTCCCAAATTGTGGGACAAAAAGGTAGAAATTCCCTATATGTTGGGGCAAAAAGACAGAAATTCTCCTTATTTTGGGGCAAAACTCAGAAATTTCACTTATTTTGGGGCAAAATTTCAGAAATTTCCCATATTTAGGGGCAAAATTGCAGAACTTTCACTTATTTTGGGGCAAAATTGCAGAAATTTCATTATTTCAGGGAAAAAAGGCAGAAATTTTTCTTATTTTGGGGCAAAAAGGCAGAAATTCCTAATATTTTGTGGCAAAAATGCAGAAATTCCCCTTATTTTGAGGTAAAAAGGCTGAAATTACCCTTATTTGGGGGCAAAAAGGCAGAAATTTCCCTTATTTTGGGGCAAAATTGCAGAAATTTCACTTATTTCAGAGTAATAAGTCAGAAATTCCTTTTATTTTGGGGCAAAAAGACAGAAATTCCCTTTGTTTTGGGGGAAAAAGACAGAAATTCCACTTATTTAGAGGCAATAATGCAGAAATTCCCCTTATTTCGGAGCAAAAATGAAGAAATTTCTCTTTTTTTATGGCAAAAAGGTATGCATTCTCCTTATTTTCGGGCAAAAAGGCAGAAATTCCCCATATTTTGGAGTAAAATTGCCGTAATTCCCCTAATTTTGGGGCAAAAGGCAGAAATTCTCTTTATTTTGGGGCAAAAGTCAGAAATTCCCCTTACTTTGGGGCAAAATTCCAGAAATTTCCTTCATTTTGGGGCAAAACTGCAGGAATTTACCTTATTTTGTGGTAAAATTGCAGAAATTTCCTTTATTTGGGGCAAAATTGCAGAAATTTCACTTATTTTCAGGTAAAAAGGCTGAAATTTCCTTTTTTTTAAGGCATAAAGGGACAAATTCCCCTTATTTTAGAGCAAAATTGCAGAAATTTTACTTATTTTGGGGCAAAAAGGCAGAAATTCCTTATATTTTGTGGCAAAAAGGCAGAAATTTCCCTTATTTTGAGGTAATAGGGCTGAAATTCCCCTTATTTTGAAGCAAAAAGGCAGAAATTCCCCTTATTTTGGGGTAAAATTGCAGAAATTTCAAATATTTCAGGGCAAAATGGCAGAAATTTCCCTTATTTTGGGGCAAAAAGATGAAATCCCTAATTTTTGGCTAAAATTGAAGTAATTTTACTTATTTCGGGACAAAAGGCCGAAATTCCACTTAATTTCGGGCAAAAAGGTAGAAATGACCCGTATTTTGAAGCAAAAGTGCAGAAATTCCCCTAATATTTGAACAAAAATGCAGAAATTCCTTTTATTTTGGGGCAAAAAGGCAGAAATGCTCCATATTTTGGTGCAAAAAGGCTGAAATTTCCCTTATTTTGAGGTAAAATGCTGAAATTCCCCATATTTTGGGGCAAAAGGCAGAAATTCGCCATATTTTGGGGCAAAAGGCAGAAATTACCTTTATTTCTGGGCAAAAAGTCACAAATTTCTTTTATTTTGGGCAAAATTGCAGAAATTTCATTTATTTCAGGGCAAAAAGTCAGAAATTCTTCTTATTTTGGGGCAAAAAGCAGAAATTTCTTTTATTATGGTACAAAATTGAAGAAATTTTTTATATTTTGGAATAAAAAGGCAGAAATTCCCCATATTTTGGGGCAAAAGGCAGAAATTCTTCTTATTTTGAGGTAAAATGCAGAAATTCCTCAAATATTGGGGGAAAATGCAAAAATTCCCTTTATTTTGGGGCTAAAAGGCAAAAAAATCCCTGTATATTGGAGCAAAATTGCAGAAATTCACCTAATTTTGGGTTAAAAATACAGTAATTTCCTTTATTTTGGGGCAAAAATGCAGAAATTATTTTTATTTGTGGCAAAAGGCAGAAATTCCCCTTATTTTAGGGCAAAATTGCAGAAATTCTCCTTATTTTGGGGCAAAAGACAGAAATTCCCTTTATTTTAGGGCAAAATTGCAGAAATTTCCCTTATTTGTGGGCAAAAAACAGAAATTCCACTTATTTTGGGGCAAAATTCCAGAAATTTCCCTTCTTATGGGGAAAAATTGCAGAAATTTCCCTTATTTTAGGGCAAAATTGCAGAAATTTCACTTATTTCAGAAAAAAAAGCAAAAATTTTACTTCTTTGGGGGCAAAAAGACAGAAATTCACCTGATTTTGGGGTAAAATTGCAGAAATTTCACATATTTCTGGGCAAAAAGGCAGAAATTTCCATTATTTTGGGGCAAAATTACAGAAATTTCACTTATTTCAGGGTAATAAATCAGAAATTTTTTATTATTTTGGGGCAAAAAAAACAGAAATTCTCTTTGTTTTGGGGGAAAAAGACAGAAATTCCACTTATTTAGAGGTAAAAAGGCAGAAATTCTTCTGATTTTGGAGCAAAAATGAAGAAATTTCCATTTTTTATGGCAAAAAGGTATGCATTCCCCTTATTTTCGGGCAAAAAGGCAGAAATTCCACGTACTTTAAAGCAAAATTGCAGAAATTCCCCTAATTGTGGGGCAAAAAGGCAGAAATTCTCTATATGTTGAGGCAAAAAGACAGAAATTCTCCTTATTTTGGGGCAAAACTCAGAAATTCCACTTATTTTGGGGCAAAATTCCAGAAATTTGTCTTATTTTGGGGCAAAATTGCAGAAATTTCACTTATTTTAGGGCAAAATTGCAGGAATTTACCTTATTTTGGGGCAAAATTGCAGAAATTTTCCTTATTTGGGGCAAAATTGCAGAAATTTCACTTATTTTCAGGTAGAAAGGCTCAAATTTCTTTTATTTTGGGCAAAAAGGGAGAAATTCCCCTTATTTGGCGCAAGATTGCAGAAATTTTCCTTATTTTGGGGCAAAAAGGCAGAAATTCCTTATATTTTGTGGCAAAAAGGCAGAAATTTCCCTTATTTTGAGGTAATAAGGGTGAAATTCCCCTTATTTTGGGGCAAAAAGCAGAAATTCCCCTTATTTTGGGGTAAAATTGCAGAAATTTCAAATATTTCATGGCAAAATGGCAGAAATTCCCCTTATTGTGGGGCAAAAAATGAAATCCATAATTTTTGGCTAAAATTGAAAAAATTTCACTTATTCGGAACAAAAAGGCAGAAATTCCACCTAATTTCGGGCAAAAATGCAGAAATGACCCTTATTTTGGAGCAAAAGTGCAAAAATTCCCCTAATATTGGTGCAAAAATGCAGAAATTCCCTTTATTTTGGGGCAAAAAGGCAGAAATTCTCCATATTTTGGTGCTAAAAGGCTGACATTCCCCTTATTTTGAGGTAAAATGCTGAAATTCCCCATATTTTGGGGCAAAAGGCAGAAATTATTTTTATTTTGGGGCAAAAAGGCACAAATTTCCCTTATTTTCGAGCAAAATTGCAGAAATTTCATTTATTTCAGGGCAAAAAGACAGAAATTCCCCTTATTTTGGGGCAAAAAGCAGAAATTTCTTTTATTATGGTACAAAATTGAAGAAATTTTTTTTTATTTTGTAACAAAAAGGCAGAAATTCCCCATATTTTGGGGCAAAAGTAAGAAATTCTTCTTATTTTGAGGTAAAATGCAGAAATTCCCCTTACTTAGAGGTAAAATGCAAAAATTCCCCAAATATTGGGGGAAAATGCAGAAATTCCCTTTATTTTGGGGCTAAAAGGCAGAAAATCCCCATATATTGGAGCAAAATTGCAGAAATTCACCTAATTTTGGGTTAAAAATACAGTAATTTTCTTTATTTTGGGGCAAAAAGGCCGAAATTCTTCTTACTTTGGGGCAAAAGGCTGAAATTCCCCTTATTTTCGGGCAAAAAGTCAGAAATTCCCCATTATTTTGGGGCAAATAGACAGAAATTTTGTTTATTTTTTGGGAAAAGGCAGAAATTGCACTCATTTTGAGTCAAAAAGGCAGAAAATCCTTTTATTTTGGGGCAAAAATGAAGAAATTTCCCTTTTTTATGGCAAAAAGGTATACATTCCCTTTATTTTCGAGCAAAAAGGTAGTAATTCCTCATATTTTGGAGCAAAATTCCAAAAATTCTCCTAATTTTGTGGCAATAAAGCAGACATTCCCCTTATTTTGAGATAAAACTGCAGAAATTTCACTTATTTCGCGGCAAAATGGCAAAAATTCCCCTTATTTTCGGCGAAAAAGGCAGAAAATCCCAATATTTTGGAGCAAAATTGCAGAAATTCACCTAATTTTGGGTTAAAAATACAGTAATTTTCTTTATTTTGGGGCAAAAAGGCAGAAATTCTTTTTATTTTGGGGCAAAAGGCAGGAATTCCTATTATTTTAGGGCAAAATTGCATAAAATCTCCTTATTTTGGGGCAAAATACAGAAATTCCCCTTATTTTAGGGCAAAATTGCAGAAATTTCCCTTATCTGGGGGCAAAAAACAGAAATTCCCCTTATTTGGGGGCAAAATTGCAGAAATTTCCCTTATTATGGAGAAAAATTGCAGAAATTTCCCTTATTTTAGGACAACATTGCAGAAATTTCACTTAGTTCATAGAAAAAAAGGAAATATTTTTCTTATTTTGGGGCAAAAGGCAGAAATTCCCATTATTTTGGGGCAAAAAGGCAGAAATTCACCTTATTTTGGGGTAAAATTGCAGAAATTTCACATATTTCAGGGCAAAAAGGCAGAAATTTCCCTTATTTGGGGGCAAAATTGCAGAAATTTCACTTATTTCAGGGTAATAAGTCAGAAATTTTCTTTATTTTGGGGCAAAAAGACAGAAATTCCCTTTGTTTTGGGAGAAAAAGTCAGAAATTCCACTTATTTAGAGGCAAAAAGGCAGAAATTCACTTTATTTTGGAGCAAAAATGAAGAAATTTCATTTTTTTATCGCAAAAAGTTATGCATTCCCTTTATTTTCGGGCAAAAAGGCAGGAATCCCTCGTATTTTGAAGCAAAATTTTAGAAATTCCCGTAATTGTGTGGCAAAAACGCAGAAATTCTCTATATGTTGGGGCAAAAAGACAGAAATTCTTCTTATTTTGGGGCAAAAGGCAGAAATTCCCCTCATTTTGGGGCAAAAATGCACAAATTTCCTTTATTTTCGGGCAAAATTGCAGAAATTTCATTTATTTCAGGGTAAAGAGTCAGAAATTCCCCTTATTTTGGGGCAAAAAGCAGAAATTTCTTTTATTATGGTACAAAATTGAAGAAATTTTCCTTATTTTGAAACAAAAAGGCAGAAATTCCCCATATTTTGAGGCAAAAGGCAGACATTCTTCTTATTTTGAGGTAAAATGCAGAAATTCCCCAAATATTGGGGGAAAAGGCAGAAATTCCCTTTATTTTGGGCCTAAAAGGCAGAAATTCCCCGTATTTTGAAGCAAAATTGCAGAAATTCTCATAATTTTCAGGCAAAAAGGCAGAAATTCTCCTTATTTTGGGGCAAAAAGACAGAAAATCTTCTTTTATTCGGGAGCAAAATCAGAAATTTCCCTTATTTTGGGGCAAAATTGCAGAAATTTCACTTATTTCAGAAAAAAATGCAAAAAATTTCTTATTTTGGGGCAAAAGGCAAAAATTTCTTTTATTTTGGTAAAAAATTGCAGAAATTTTTCTTATTTTGGGGCAAAAAGTGAGAAATTCCCCTTATTTTGAGGTAAAGAGGCTGAAATTCCCCTTATTTTCGGGCAAAAAGTCAGAAATTCCCCTTTGTTGGGGCAAAAAGACAGAAATTTCGTTTATTTTTGGAGAAAAGGCAGAAATTGCACTTATTTTGAGTCAAAAAGGCGGAAAATCCCCTTATTTTGGGGCAAAAATAAAGAAATTTCCATTTTTTATGGCAAAAAGGTATAAATTCCTATTATTTTCGGGCAAAAAGGCAGAAATTTCCCGTATTTTGGAGCAAAATTGCAGAAATTCCTCTAATTTTGGGGCAAAAAGGCCGAAATTCCACTTATTTTGGGGTAAAACTGCAGATATTTCACTTATTTCGCGGCAAAATGACAGAAATACCCCTTATTCTCGGTGAAAAAGGCAGAAAATCCCCATATTTTGGAGCAAAATTGCAGAAATTCACCTAATTTTAGGGTAAAAAATACAGTAATTTTCTTTATTTTGGGACAAAAATGCAGAAATTCTCCTTATTTTGGGGCAAAAGGCAGAAATTCCCCTTATTTTAGGGCAAAATTGCAAAAATTTCCCTTATTTGGGGGCAAAAAACAGAAATTCCCCTGATTTTGGGGCAAAATTGCAGAAATTTCCCTTATTATCGGAAAAAATTGCATTAATTTCCCTAATTTTAGTGCAAAATTGCAGAAATTTCACTTATTTTAGAGAAAAAAAGCAAAAATTTTTCTTCTTTTGGGGCAAAAAGGAAGAAATTCCCATTATTTTGAAGCAAAAAGGCAGAAATTCATCTTATTTTGAGGTAAAATTGCAGAAATTTCACATATTTCAGGGCAAAAAGTCAGAAATTTCCCTTATTTTGGGGCAAAATTGCAGAAATTTCACTTATTTCAGGGTAATAAGTAGAAATTTTCCTTATTTTGGGGCAAAAAAGACAGAAATTCCCTTTGTTTTGGGGGAAAAATACAGAAATTCCACTCATTTAGAGGCAAAAAGGCAGAAATTTTTTTTATTTTGGGGCAAAAGGCAGAAATTCCCATTATTTTAGGGCAAAATTGCAGAAATTTCTATTATTTGGGGGCAAAAAACAGAAATATCCCTTATTTTGGGGCAAAATTGCAGAAATTTCCCTTATTATGGGGAAAAATTGCAAAAATTTCCCTTATTTTAGGGCATCATTGCAGAAATTTCACTTATTTCAGATAAAAAAAAAGAAAAATTTTTCATATTTTGGGGAAAAAAAGCAGAAATTTCCATTATTTTGGGGCAAAAAGGCAGAAATTCACCTTATTTTGGGGTAAAATTGCAGAAATTTCACATATTTGAGGGCAAAAAGGCCCAAATTTTCCTTATTTGGGGGCAAAATTACAGAAATTTCACTTATTTTAGGGTAATAAGTCAGAAATTTTCTTTATTTTGGGGCAAAAAAGACAGAAATTCCCTTTGTTTTGGGGGAAAAAGTCAGAAATTCCACTTATTTAGAGGCAAAAAGGCAGAAATTCCCTTTATTTTGGAGCAAAAATGAAGAAATTTCACTTTTTTATGGCAAAAAGGTATGCATTCCCCTTATTTTCGGGCAAAAAGGCAGAAATTCCTTGTATTTTGGAGCAAAATTGCAGAAATACCCGTAATTGTGTGGCAAAAACGCAGAAATTCTCTATATGTTGGGGCAAAAAGACAGAAATTCTTTTTATTTTGGGGCAAAAGGCAGAAATTCCCGTCATTTTGGGGCAAAAATGCACAAATTTCCCTTATTTTCGGGCAAAATTGCAGAAATTTCATTTATTTCAGGGTAAAGAGTCAGAAATTCCCCTTATTTTGGGGCAAAAAGCAGAAATTTCTCTTATTATGGTACAAAGTTGAAGAAATTTTCCTTATTTTGGAACAAAAAGGCAGAAATTCCCCATATTTTGAGGCAAAAGGCAGAAATTGTTCTTATTTTGAGGTAAAATGCAGAAATTCCCCTTATTTAGAGGTAAAATGCAGAAATTCCCCAAATATTGGGGGAAAATGAAGAAATTTCCTTTATTTTGTGGCTAAAAGGCAGAAATTCTCCATATTTTGAAGCAAAATTGCAGAAATTCTCATAATTTTCAGGCAAAAAGGCAGAAATTCTCCTTATTATGGGGCAAAAAGACAGAAAATCTCCTTTTATTCGGGAGCAAAATCAGAAATTTCCCTTATTTTGGGGCAAAATTGCAGAAATTTCCTTTACATTTGGGCAAAATTGCAGAAATTTCCCTTATTTTGGGGCAAAATTGCAGAAATTTCACTTATTTCAGAAAAAAATGCAGAAATTTTCTTATTTTGGGGCAAAAAGGCAGAAATTTTTTTTATTTTGGTACAAAATTCTAGAAATTTTTCTTATTTTGGGGCAAAAAGGCAGAAATTCTCCATATTTTGAGGTAAAAAGGCTGAAATTCCCCTTATTTTCGGGCAAAAAGTCAGAAATTCCCCTTATGTTGGGGCAAAAAGACAGAAATTTCGTTTATTTTTGGAGAAAAGGCAGAAATTGCACTTATTTTGAGTCAAAAAGTCGGAAAATCTCCTTATTTTGGGGCAAAAATGAAGATATTTTCCTTTTTTATGGCAAAAAGGTATACATTCCCATTATTTTCGGGCAAAAAGGCAGAAATTTCCCGTATTTTGGAGCAATATTTCAGAAATTCCTCTAATTTTGGGGCAAAAAGGCCAAAATTCCCCTTATTTTGGGGTAAAACTGCAGATATTTCACTTATTTCGCGGCAAAATGACAGAAATTCCCCTTATTCTCGGCGAAAAAGGCAGAAAATCCTAATATTTTGGAGCAAAATTGCAGAAATTCACCAAATTTTGGGGTAAAAAAATACAGTAATTTTCTTTATTTTGGGACAAAAATGCAGAAATTCTCCTTATTTTGGGGCAAAAGGCAGAAATTCCCCTTATTTTAGGGCAAAATTGCAAAAATTTCCCTTATTTGGGGGCAAAAAACAGAAATTCCCCTTATTTTGGGGCAAAATTGCAGAAATTTCCCTTATTATCAGAAAAAATTGCATTAATTTCCCTTATTTTAGTGCAAAATTGCAGAAATTTCACTTATTTTAGAGAAAAAAAGCAAAAATTTTTATTCTTTTTGGGCAAAAAGGAAGAAATTCCCACTATTTTGGGGCAAAAAGGCAGAAATTCATCTTATTTTGAGGTAAAATTGCAGAAATTTCACATATTTCAGGGCAAAAAGGCAGAAATTTCTCTTATTTTGGGGCAAAATTGCAGAAATTTCACTTATTTCAGGGTAATAAGTAGAAATTTTCCTTATTTTGGGGCAAAAAAGACAGAAATTCCCTTTGTTTTGGAGGAAAAATACAGAAATTCCACTCATTTAGAGGCAAAAAGGCAGAAATTCCCCTTATTTTGGAGCAAAAATGAAGAAATTTCCATTTTTTATGGCAAAAAGGTATGCATTCCCCTTATTTTCCGGCAAAAAGGCAGAAATTCCCCGTATTTTGGAGCAAAATTGCAGAAATTCCCCTAATTGTGGGGCATAAAGGCAGAAATTCTCTATATTTGGAGCAAAAAGACAGAAATTCTCCTTATTTTGGGGCAAAACTCAGAAATTCCACTTCTTTTGGGGCAAAATTCCAGAATTTTCCCTTATTTTGGGGCAAAATTGCAGAAATTTCTCTTATTTTGGTGCAAAATTGCAGAAATTCCCCTAATTTTGAGGTAAAAATGCTGAAATTTCCCTTATTTGGGGGCAGAAAGGCAGAAATTACCCTTATTTTTAGTCAAAATTGCAGAAATTTCACTTATTTCAGGGTAATAAGTCAGAAATTCCCCTTATTTTGGGGCAAAAAAGACAGAAATTCCCATTGTTTTGGGGGAAAAAAACAGAAATTCCACTTATTCAGAGGCAAAAATGCAGAAATTCCCCTTATTTTGGAGCAAAAATGAAGAAATTTCCCTTTTTTATGGCAAAAAGTTATGCATTCCCCTTATTTACGGGCAAAAAGGCAGAAATTCTCCGTATTTTGGAGCAAAATTCAGAAATTCCCCTAATTTTGGGGCAAAAGGCAGAAATTCCCTTTTATTTTGGGGCAAAAATCAGAAATTCCCCTTTCTTTGAGGCTAAATTCCAGAAATTTCCTTTATTTTGGGGCAAAATTGCAGAAATTTACATTATTTTGGGGCAAAATTGCAGAAATTTGCCTTATTTGGGGCAAAATTGCAGAATTTTCACTTATTTTAAGGTAAAAAGACTGAAATTTCCTTTATTTTGGGGCAAAAAGGGAGAAATTCCTTTTATTTTGGGGCAAAAAGGCAGAAATTTCCCTTATTTTGAGGTGATAAGGCTGAAATTCCCCTTTATTTTGGAACAAAAAGGCAGAAATTCCCCTTATTTTGGGGTAAAATTGCAGAAATTTCAAATATTTCAGGGCAAAATGGCAGAAATTCCCCTTATTTTGGGGCAAAAAAATGAAATCCCTAATTTTTGGCTAAATTTGAAGAAATTTCACTTATTTCGGGACAAAAAAGCAGAAATTCAACTTAATTTCGGGCAAAAAGGCAGAAATGACCCGTATTTTGGAGCAAAATTGCAGAAATTCCCCTAATATTGGTGCAAAAATGCAGAAATTCCCTTTATTTAAAGGCAAAAAAGCAGAAATTCTCCATATTTTGGTGCAAAAAGGCTTAAATTCCCTTTATTTTGAGGTAAAATGCTGAAATTTTCCATATTTTGGGGCAAAAGGCAGAAATTCCCCTTATTTTGGGGCAAAAAGGCACAAATTTCCCTTATTTTCGGGCAAAATTGCAGAAATTTCATTTATTTCAGGGCAAAAAGTCAGAAATTTTTCTTATTTTGGGGCAAAAAGCAGAAATTTCTTTTATTATGGTACAAAATTGAAGAAATTTTTCTTATTTTGGAATAAAAAGGCAGAAATTCCCCATATTTTGGGGCAAAAGGAAGAAATTCTTCTTATTTTAGGTAAAATGCAGAAATTCCCCTTATTTAGGGGTAAAATGCAGAAATTCCCCAAATATTGGGGGAAAATGCAAAAATTCCCTTTATTTTGGGGCTAAAAGGCAGAAATTCCCCGTATTTTGAAGCAAAATCGCAGAAATTCTCAAAATTGTCGGGCAAAAAGGCAAAAATTCTCCTTATTTTGGGGCAAAAAGACAAAAAATCTCTTTTTTTCAGGAGCAAAAAGTCAGAAATTCCCCTTATTTTGGGGCAAAATTGCAGAAATTTCCTTTACATTTGGGCAAAATTGCAGAAATTTCCCTTATTTTGGGGCAAAATTGCAGAAATTTCACTTTTTTCAGAAAAAAGGCAGAAATTTTCTTATTTTGGGGCAAAAAGGCAGAAATTTCTTTTATTTTGGTACAAAATTGCAGAAATTTTTCTTATTTTGGGGCAAAAAGGCAGAAATTTCCCATATTTTAGGGCAAAAAGGCAGAAATTCCTCTTATTTTGAGGTAAAAAGGCTGAAATTCCCCTTATTTTCAGTCAAAAAGTCAGAAATTCCCTTTATTTTGGGGAATCAACGTCAGAAATTTCATTTATTTTGGGGGAAAAAGCAGAAATTGCACTTATTTTGAGTCTAAAAAGCAGAAAATCCCCTTATTTTGGGGCAAAAATGAAGAAATTTTCTTTTTTTATGGCAAAAAGGTATACATTCCCTTTATTTTCAGGCAAAAATGCAGAAATTCCCCGTATTTTGGAGCAAAATTGCAGAAATTCCCCTAATTTTGGTGCAAAAGGCAGATATTCCCCTAATTTTGGCCTTAAACTGCAGAAATTTCACTTATTTCATGGCAAAATGGCAGAAATTTTCATTATTTTCAGGGAAAAAGGCAGAAAATCCCCATATTTTGGAGCAAAATTGCAGAAATTCAAATAATTTTGGGGTAAAAAATAGAGTAATTTTCTTTATTTTGGGCAAAAATGCAGAAATTCTCCATATTTTGGGGCTAAAGGCAGAAATTCCCCTTATTTTAGGGCAATATTGCAGAAATTTCCCTTATTTGGGGGCAAAAAACAGAAATTCCCCTTATTATTGAGAAAAATTGCAGAAATTTCTTTTATTATGAGGAAAAATTGCAGAAATTTCCCTTATTTTAGGGCAAAATTGCAGAAATTTCACTTATTTCAGGGTAATAAGTCAGAAATTTTCCTTATTTTGGGGAAAAAAGACAAAAATTCCCTTTGTTTTGGGGGAAAAATACAGAAATTCCACTTATTTAGAGGCAAAAATGCAGAAATTCCCCTTTTTTTGGAGCAAAAATGAAGAAATTTCCCTTTTTTATGGCAAAAAGTTATGCATTCCCCTTATTTTCGGGCAAAAAGGCAGAAATTCCCCGTATTTTGGAGCAAAATTGCAGAAATTCCCCTAATTGTGGGGCATAAAGGCAGAAATTCTCTATATGTTGGAGCAAAAAGACAGAAATTCTCCTTATTTTGGGGCAAAACTCAGAAATTCCACTTTTTTTGGGGCAAAATTCCAGAATTTTTTCTTATTTTGGGGCAAAATTGCAGAAATTTCTCTTATTTTGTGGCAAAATTGCAGAAATTCCCCTAATTTTGAGGTAAAAATGCTGAAATTTCCCTTATTTGGGGTCAGAAAGGCAGAAATTACCCTTATTTTGAGGCAAAATTGAAAAAATTTCACTTATTTCAGGGTAATAAGTCAGAAATTCCCCTTATTTTGGGGCAAAAAAGACAGAAATTCCCTTTGTTTCTGGGGAAAAATAACAGAAATTCCACTTATTTAGAGGCCAAAAGGCAGAAATTCCCCGTATTTTGGAGCAAAACTGAAGAAATTTCCCTTTTTTATGGCAAAAAAATATGCATTCCCCTTATTTTCAGGCAAAAAGGCAGAAATTCTCCGTATTTTGGAGCAAAATTCAGAAATTCCCCTAATTTTGGGGCAAAAGGCAGAAATTCCCTTTATTTTGGGGCAAAAATCAGAAATTTCCCTTACTTTGAGCAAAATTCCAGAAATTTCCTTTATTTTGGGGCAAAATTGCAGGAATTTACCTTATTTTGAGGCAAAATTGCAGAAATTTCCCTTATTTGGGGCAAAATTGGAGAATTTTCACTTATTTTCAGGTAAAAAGGCTGAAATTTTCTTTATTTTGGGGCAAAAAGGGAGAAATCCCTTTTATTTTGGGGAAAATAGCAGAAGTTTTCCTTATTTTGGGGCAAAAAGGCAGAAATTCCTTATATTTTGTGGCAAAAAGGCAGAAATTTCCCTTATTTTGAGGTGATAAGGCTGAAAGTCCCCTTTATTTTGGAACAAAAAGGCAGAAATTCCCCTTATTTTGGGGTAAAATTGCAGAAATTTCAAATATTTCATGGCAAAATGGCAGAAATTCCCCTTATTTTGGGGCAAAAAGATGAAATCCCTAATTTTTGGCTAAAATTGAAGAAATTTCACTTATTTCGGGACAAAAAGGCAGAAATTCCACTTAATTTCTGGCAAAAAAGGCAGAAATGACCCGTATTTTGGAGCAAAATTGCAAAAATTCCCTTAATATTTGTGCAAAAATGCAGAAATTCCTTTTATTTTGGGGCAAAAAGGCAGAAATTCTCCATATTTTGGTGCAAAAAGGCTGAAATTCCTCTTATTTCGAGGTAAAATGATGAAATTCCCCATATTTTGGGGCAAAAGGCAGAAATTCCTCTTATTTTGCGGCAAAAAGCCACAAATTTCCCTTATTTTCAGGAAAAATTGCAGAAATTTCATTTATTTCAGGGCAAAAAGTCAGAAATTCCTCTTATTTTGGGGCACAATTGCAGAAATTTCCTTTACATTGGGGCAAAATTGCAGAAAATTCCCTTCCTTTCGGGCAAAATTGCAGAAATTTCACTTATTTAAGGGAAAAATAGCAGAAATTTTCTGATTTTGAGGGAAAAAGGCAGAAATTTCTTTTATTTTGGTAAAAAATTGCAGAAATTTTTCTTATTTCGCGGCCAAATGGCAGAAATTCTCCTTATTTTCGATGAAATAGGCAGAAAATCACCGTATTTTGGAGCAAAATTGCAGAAATTCCCCTAATTGTGGGGCAAAAATGCAGAAATTCCCTATATATTGGGGCAAAAAGACAGAAATTCTCCTTATATTGGGGCAAAACTCAGAAATTCCACTTATTTTAGGGCAAAATTGCAGAAATTTCATTTATTTTGGGGAAAAATTGCAGAAATTTCACTTATTTCAGGGAAAAAAGGCAGAATTTTTCCGTATTTTGAAGCACAATGTCAGAAATTCTTAATATTTTGTGGCAAAAATGCAGAAATTCCCCTTATTTTGAGGTAAAAAGCATGAAATTCCCTCTTTATGGGGGCAAAAAGGCAGAAATTTCCCTTATTTTGGGCCAAAAAGACAGAATTTCCTCTTATTTTGTGGCAAAAAGAAGAAATTTCTTTTATTTTGGGGCAAAATTGAAGAAATTTCACTTATTTCAGGGCATAATTCAAAAATTCCTTTTATTTTAAGCAAAAAGACAGAAATTCCGTTTATTTTTGGGTAAAAAGTCAGAAATTTCACTTATTTTGAGGTAAAAAGGCAGAAATTCCTCTTATTTTGGGCCAAAAATGAAGAAATTTCCCTATTTTGTGGCAAAAGGTATACATTCCCCTTATTTTTGGGCAAAAAAGAAGAAATTCCCCATAATTTGGAGCAAAATTGCAGAAATTCCCCTAACTGTGGTGCAAAAATAAAGAAATTCCTTATATGTTGGGGCAAAAAGACAGAAATTCTCCTTATTTTGGCGCAAAACTCAGAAATTCCACTTATTTTGGAACAAAATTTCAGAAATTTCCCTTATATTGGGGCAAAATTGCAGATATTTCACTTATTTTGGGGCAAAATTGTAGAAATTTCACTTATTTCAAAGAAAAACGGCAGAAATTTTCCATATTTTGGAGCACAATGGCAGAAATTCTTAACATTTTGTGGCAAAAATGCAGAAATTCCCTTTATTTTGAGGTAAAAAGCCGGAAATTCTCCCTTATTTGGGGGCAAAAAGGCTGAAATTTCCCTTATTTTGGGGCAAAAAGACAGAAATTCCCCTTATTTTGTGGCAAAAAGGCAGAAATTTTTTATTCTGGGGCAAAATTGCAGAAATTTCACTTATTTCAGAGCATAATTCAAAAATTCCTTTTATTTTGGAGCAAAAAGAGAGAAATTCCATTTATTTTTGGTAAAAAGGCAGAAATTTCACTTATTTTGAAGTAAAAAGGCAGAAATTCCCCATATTTTGGGGCAAAAATGAAGAAATTTACTTTCTTTGTGGCAAAAGGTATACATTCCCTTTATTTTCAGGAAAAAAGCAGAAATTCCCCGTATTTTGGAGCAAAATTGCAGAAATTCCCCTAGTTGTGGGGCAAAAATGCAGAAATTCCCAATTTGTTGGGGCAAAAAGACAGAAATTCTCCTTATTTTGGGGCAAAACTCAGAAATTCCACTTCTTTGGGGCAAAATTCCAGAAATTTCCCTTATTTTGGGGCAAAATTGCAGAAATTTCACTTATTTTGGGGCAAAATTGCAGAAATTTCACTTATTACAGAAAAAAAAGGCCGAAATTTTCCTTATTTTGGGAGAAAAAGGCAAAAATTCCTAATATTTTGTGGCAAAAATGCAGAAATTCCCCTAATTTTGAGGTACAAATGCTGAAATTTCCCGTATTTGGGGGCAGAAAGGCAGAAATTACCCTAATTTTGAGGCAAAATTGCAGAAATTTTACCTATTTCAGGGTAATAAGTCAGAAATTCCCCTTATTTTGGGGCAAAAAAGACAGAAATTCCCATTGTTTTGGGGGAAAAAAACAGAAATTCCACTTATTTAGAGGCAAAAAGGCAGAAATTCCCCGTATTTTGGAGCAAAAATGAAGAAATTTCCCTTTTTTATGGCAAAAAAGATATGCATTCCCCTTATTTTCAGGCAAAAAGTCAGAAATTCTCCGTATTTTGGAGCAAAATTCAGAAATTCTCCTAATTTTGGGGCAAAAGGCAGAAATTCCCTTTTATTTTGGGGCAAAAATCAGAAATTCCCCTTACTTTGCGGCAAAATTCCAGAAATTTCCTTTATTTTGGGGCAAAATTACAGGAATTTACCTTATTTTGGGGCAAAATTGCAGAAATTTGCCTTATTTGGGGCAAAATTGCAGAATTTTCACTTATTTTCAAGTAAAAAGGCTGAAATTTCCTTTATTTTGGGGCAAAAAGGGAGAAATTCCTCTTATTTTGGGGCAAAATTGCAGAAATTTTCCTTATTTTGGGGCAAAAAGGCAGAAATTCCTTATATTTTGGGGCAAAAAGGCAGAAATTTCCCTTATTTTGAGGTAATAAGGCTGAAATTCCCCTTTATTTTGGAACAAAAAGGCAGAAATTCCCCCTATTTTTGGGTAAAATTGCAGAAATTTCAAATATTTCAGGGCATAATGGCAGAAATTCCCCTTATTTTGGGGCAAAAAGATGAAATCCCTAATTTTTGGCAAAAATTGAAGAAATTTCACATATTTCGGGACAAAAAGGCAGAAATTCCACTTAATTTCTGGCAAAAAAGACAGAAATGACCAGTATTTTGGAGCAAAATTGCAGAAATTCCCCTAATATTTGTGCAAAAATGCAGAAATTCCCTTTATTTTGGGGCAAAAAGGCAGAAATTCTCCATATTTTGGTGCAAAAAGGCTAAAATTCCTCTTATTTTGAGGTAAAATGATGAAATTCCCCATATTTTGGGGCAATAGGCAGAAATTCCTCTTATTTTGGTGCAAAAAGGCACAAATTTCCCTTATTTTCAGGAAAAATTGCAGAAATTTCATTTATTTCAGGGCAAAAATTCAGAAATTCCTCTTATTTTGGGGCACAATTGCAGAAATTTCCTTTACATTGGGGCAAAATTGCAGAAATTTCCCTTCCTTTGGGGCAAAATTGCAGAAATTTCACTTATTTAAGGGAAAAAAAGCAGAAATTTTCTTATATTGGGGCAAAAAGGCAGAAATTTCTTTTATTTTGGTACAAAATTGCAGAAATTTTTCTTATTTCGCGGCCAAATGGCAGAAATTCTCCTTATTTTCGGTGAAAAAGGCAGAAAATCACCGCATTTTGGAGCAAAATTGCAGAAATTCCCCTAATTGTGGGGCAAAAAGGCAGAAATTCCCTATATGTTATGGTAAAAAGACAGAAATTCTCCTTATTTTTTGGTAAAACTCAGAAATTCCACTTATTTTGGGACAAAATTCCAAAAATTTCCTTTATTTTGGGGCAAAATTGAAGAAACTTCACTTATTTTGGGGCAAAATTGCAGAAATTTCACTTATTTCAGGGGAAAATGCAGAAATTTTTTTTGTTTTGGGGCAAAAAGGCAGAAATTTCACTTATCTCATTAAAAAAGCAGAAGTTTTCTTATTTTGGGGCAAAAAGGCAGAAATTTCTTTTATTTTGGTACAAAATTGCCGAAATTTTTCTTATTTTGGGGCAAAAAGGCAGAATTTTTTTTATTTTGTGGCAAAACTCAAAAATCCACTTATTTTGGGGCAAAATTGCAGAAATTTCACTTATTTCAAAAAAAAAGCAGAAATTTTTTTATTTTGGGGCAAAAAGGCAGAAATTTCTTTTATTTTGGTACAAAATTGCAGAATTTTTTCTTATTTTGGGGCAAAAAGGCAGAAATTTCTCATATTTTGGGGCAAAAATGCAAAAATTTCCTATATTTTGAGGTAAAACGGCTAAAATTCCAATTATTTGGGGGCAAAAAAGCAGAAATTTCGTTTATTTTGGGGCAAAATTGCAGAAATTTCACTTACTTAAGGGTAATAAGTCAGAAATTTTCCTTATTTTGGGGCAAAAAGACAGAAATTCCCTTTATTTTGGGGGAAAAAGACAGAAATTCCACTTATTTAGAGGCAAAAAAGCAGAAATTCCTCTTATTTTGGAGAAAAAATGAAGAAATTTCCATTTTTTATGGCAAAAAGGTATGCATTCTTATTATTTTTGGGCAAAAAGGCAGAAATTCCTTGTATTTTGAAGCAAAGTTGCAGAAATTTCTATAATTGCTGGGCAAAAAGGCAGAAATCCCCTATATGTTGGGGCAAAAGGACAGAAATTCTCCTTATTTTGGGGCAAAACTCAGAAATTCCACTTATTTTGGGGCAAAATTCCAGAAATTTCACTTATTTCAGAAAAAAAGCGGAAATTTTCTTATTTTGGAGGAAAAAGGTAGAAAATTTTTTTTATTTTGTTACAAAATATCAAAAATTTTTCTTATTTTGGGACAAAAAGGCAGAAATTTCCCATATTTTGGGGCAAAATGCAGAATTTCCCCTTATTTTGAGGTTAAAGGCTGAAATTCTCCTTATTTGGGGGCAAAAAGGCAGAAATTTCTCTTATTTTTGGGCAAAATTGCAGAAATTTCACTTATTTCAGGGTAAGAAGTCAGAAATTTTCCTTATTTTGGGGCAAAAAAGACAGAAATTTCTTTAGTTTTGGGGGAAAAAGACAGAAATTCCACTTATTTCGAGGTAAAAAAGCAGAAATTCCCCTTATTTTGGAGCAAAAATGAAGAAATTTCCCTTTTTTATAGCAAAAAGGTATGCATTCTTTTTATTTTCGGGCAAAAATGCAGAAATTCCCCGTATTTTGGAGCAAAATTGCAGAAATTCCCCTAATTGTGGAGCAAAAATGCAGAAATTCCCTATATGTTGGAGCAAAAAGACAGAAATTTTCCTTATTTTGGGGCAAAACTCAGAAATTCCACTTATTTTGGGGCAAAATTGCAGAAATTTGACTTATTCTGGGGCCAAATTGCAGAAATTTCACTTATTTCAGAAAAAAGCAGAAATTCTCTTATTTTGGGGAAAAAAGACAGAAATTTCTTTTATTTTGGTACAAAATTACAGAAATTTTTCTTATTTTGGGACAAAAAGGCAGAAATTTCCCATATTATGGGGCAAAAATGCAGAAATTCCCCTTATTTTGAGGTATAAAGGCTGAAATTCCTCTTTTTTGGGTGCAAAAAGGCAGAAATTTCTCTTATTTTTGGGCAAAATTGCAGAAATTTCACTTATTTCAGGGTAAGAAGTCAGAAATTTTCCTTATTTTGGGGCAAAAAAGACAGAAATTTCTTTAGTTTTGGGGGAAAAAGACAGAAATTCCACTTATTTCGAGGTAAAAAAGCAGAAATTCCCCTTATTTTGGAGCAAAAATGAAGAAATTTCCCTTTTTTATAGCAAAAAGGTATGCATTCTTTTTATTTTCGGGCAAAAAAGCAGAAATTCCCCGTATTTTGGAGCAAAATTGCAGAAATTCCCCTAATTGTGGAGCAAAAATGCAGAAATTCCCTATATGTTGGAGCAAAAAGACAGAAATTTTCCTTATTTTGGGGCAAAACTCAGAAATTCCACTTATTTTGGGGCAAAATTGCAGAAATTTGACTTATTCTGGGGCAAAATTGCAGAAATTTCACTTATTTCAGAAAAAAAGCAGAAATTCTCTTATTTTGGGGAATAAAGACAGAAATTTCTTTTATCTTGGTACAAAATTACAGAAATTTTTCTTATTTTGGGACAAAAAGGCAGAAATTTCCCATATTATGGGGCAAAAATGCAGAAATTCCCCTTATTTTGAGGTATAAAGGCTGAAATTCCTCTTTTTTGGGTGCAAAAAGGCAGAAATTTCCATTATTTTGGGGCAAAATTGCAGAAATTTCACTTATTTCAAAGTAAGAAGTCAGAAATTTTCCTTATTTTTGGGGCAAAAAAGTCATAAATTCCCTTTGTTTTGGGGGAAAAAGACAGAAATTCCACTTATTTAGAGGCAAAAAAGCAGAAATTCCCCTTATTTTGGATCAAAAATGAAGAAATTTCCCTTTTTTATGGCAAAAAGGTATGCATTCTTTTTATTTTCGGGCAAAAAAAGCAGAAATTCCCTGTATTTTGGAGCAAAATTGCAGAAATTCCCGTAATTGTGGGGCAAAAAGGCAGAAATTCCCTATATGTTGGGGCAAAAAGACATAAATTCTCCTTATTTTGGGTCAAAACTCAGAAATTCCACTTATTTTGGGGCAAAATTGCAGAAATTTTACTTATTTCAGAAAAAAAGCAGAAATTCTCTTATTTTCGGCCAAAAAGGCAGAAATTTCTTTTATTTTGGTACAAAATTGCAGAAATTTTTCTTATTTTGGGCAAAAAGGCAGAAATTTCCCATATTTTGGGGCAAAAGGCAGAAATTCCCCTTATTTTGAGGTAAAAAGGCTGAAATTCCCCTTATTTTGGGGCAAAAAGTCAAACATTTTTCTTATTTTGGGGCAAAAAGCAGACATTTCTTTTATTTTGGGGAAAAATTTTAGAAATTTAACTTATTTCAGGGCAAAAAGTCAGAAATTCCCCTTATTTTGGGGGAAAAAGACAGAAATTCCATTTATTTTTGGGGAAATGTCAGAAATTGCACTTATTTGGAGTCAAAAAGGCAGAAAATCCTTTTATTTTCGGGTAAAAATGAAGAAATTTCCCTTTTTTATGGCAAAAAGGTATACATTCCCTTTATTTTCGGGCAAAAATGCAGAAATTTCCTGTATTTTGGAGCAAAATTGTAAAAAATTCCCCTAATTTTGGGGCAAAAATGCAGAACTTCCCCTTATTTTTGGGTAAAACTGCAGAAATTTCACTTATTTCGCGGCAAAATGGCAGAAATTCCCTTTATTTTCAGCGAAAATGGCAGAAAATCCTCGTATTTTGAAGCAAAATTGCAGAAATTCACCTAATTTTGGGGTAAAACATGCAGTAATTTTCTTTATTTTGGGGCAAAAAGGCAGAAATTCCCATTATTTTCGGGCAAAAGGCAGAAATTCCTTTTATTATATGGCAATATTGCAGAAATTTCTCTTATTTGGGGACAAAAAACAGAAATTCCCTTTATTTGGGGGCAAAATTGCAAAAAATTCCTTTATTATGGGGAAAAATTGCAGAAATTTCTTTTATTTTGGGGCAAAATTGCAGAAATTTCACTTATTTCAGGGCATAATTCAAA